>NC_083775.1:5961606-5964106 GCF_963514075.1 Conger conger | reverse complement strand
CACGGTGTGCCACACCTGCAGGCGTGAGGTCACTATGTAAATATACGCAGCGAGACCGGTTTCACCACCCGGAGGGGTGTCGCCGGGGTCGTTCGCTCAGAAGCAGCGCTCGACGTTCCCGCAGCGTTCCCACAGCGTTCCCGCAGCGCTGCAGAGGGCGAGGCAGGTGTGAGGCCTGGGTGGGTCCAGCCTCTGAAATGGGATCTGTGGGCCTGTGGCACAATGTCTGCCTCTCCTCCTGTGACCTTCAGACCCCTGGAGTCCTCACTCACCTGGGAACCGAGCGTCCAGATCAGAAGATATGGGAGGAGGGAGGCGGGAGGGGGGAGGGGGGAGGGGGGGTCCATTGATCACTGGCCGTCGGTCGTTAATAACACTGCACCACAAACACAATACTCACAACTCTCCACTGAATACGTTTTTAACTACATGGTAAAAGGTGGACGTGCCACCTTTTAAAGCTGTTACAAGGGCGTTTATAGGGGGGTTACACCCCCCCCCAGTAATAAAGCATGATGATGAGAAAAATAATTTAATGTAATATCGATGGGGATTTAGTGTTGTGAGTGGGATATACAGATCAGTAGAGTATTTCCCAATTTCACCAGAAATTATCATCTGACAGCTGTCATTTTAAAACCTTTCTTATGGGGGGGGCGGGCATGCCCCAGGCCCCCCAGGAGGGCTGCAGTTCCCGGGGTCTTTGCATTTCAGCCCCCCCCCCAGTATCCAGTCACGCCCTGGCTCTGGTGTGGTCAGTGTCGGGGGGTCAGGGGCGGGTCCAGGCACACCTGTAGGCCCAGGTGTTTCTCACGCTGGGTCTCTGACACCATCGCTCCAGACGCTGGCTCAGAGTCGTGACATCACGCCTCCGGGCGTCTCGGCAGAACAACACCAGCGGGGTCTCCGCCCAGCCTTTGAACACAAGCTCTTCACGGCATCACACTCACATCTGAGCCGGGCCATAAACGGAGATGCTTTCTCCAGTTCGTGTCGGCACGTTTTACGCCAAACATAGATCTGGGCAGCCTGTAGCCTCGTGGTTGAGGTACATGATAGAGACCCAGAATGTTGGTGGTTCAAGCCCCAGTGTCGCCACGATAAGATCTGTGCAGGTTATTCCTAGTTCGCAAAAATAGTGTACAGTTAAAATACACTGTAAACTATTGTTGCAGCGTTCTGGATGAGTCGCAGGTCTGCAGTAGTCCAGACGGGACAGTACCATCACCTGGACCAGGAGCTGGGTCGAGTAGGTGGTGAGGAAGGGACAGATTCTCTACAAATCCTGTAGAAATGCTGGTGTGAATTCAGACAGCTTTTATAACTGGCTGCTGCAGTATTCTACTGATCTGCTGATCTCCCTCCTGTCCTGGCATGCAGTTACAGATCTGAGAGATCGGAGAGCATACTAATCTTCTCTCTAACTGTCACAATGTAGCGTCATGTCTACAACATCCACTTTGGGGCAACATGGCTCAGGCAGTAAGAGCAGTCGTCTGGCAGTCGGAGGGTTGCCGGTTGGATGCCCCGCCTGGGCTGTGTCGAAGTGTCCCTGAGCAAGACACCTAACCCCCAAATGCTCTTGACGAGCTGGTCTGTGCCTTGTATGGCAGCGAATCGCCGTCGGTGTGTGAATGAATGGGTGAATGAGAAGCATCAATTGTACAGCGCTTTGGATAAAGGCGCTATATAAATGCCAACCATTTAGCATTTACCACTTCTCCATACTGCTATAGTGTAGCAACATGCTACCTCTCCATAATTTTATACTGTAGCAACCTCGGCAGTTTAAGTTTTTTAACAAAACCCCCCCCACCACCACACACACTCACACACACTCGCACACACACTCGCACACCTCAAAGCCCCAGCCAGGCCGGGCACGAGCATTCTGTGTCTGCCGACCTCAGAGGAAGTGCAAACCGACGTGCATTTTCTTCTCTTTTTTTTCCACCCTTTTGAAGGACAGCTTTCCTGGAACGTTCCGTCGCGAGTGTTCTAGAACTCCACCGCCGCGTGACTGTGACATCAGCGTTGGGACTGTTTGGGCCGTCTGAGGAACATTCCGACCGCATGTCCGTGACCTCTCGCGCCACGAAGGGTTAATTCGCCACGAGAAGGAAACACAGGCGCAAGATGGCCGCACTGCCCTGGGGGGGTGGGAGAAACGCAGCTGATGGTTCAGCTTATTTCTGACGACTGTAAAGCACCAAAGTGCCCGTCCACATCGCCCCCACGCCCCCCCGGCCTCAGCCCCTCAGTGAGTCCAGGGTGCCGCACTGATATATGGCCTTCTTTAAATGGCATACCTCAGAGAGGACACTTTTTTGCCCCGGGGGTAAAATTGATAAAGACATAAATAACCTGCTCCGACCCCGACACTGGAAATGGGGCCGCTCCCGGGTGTGAATTTTTGCGCACTCAGACGTGAAGCTCGTACAGTTCATCTTCTGATGGGCTTTCCCCCCCGCACGAGAGACGCCGCCGAACCGCCAAACCA
>NC_083775.1:5936606-5956606 GCF_963514075.1 Conger conger | reverse complement strand
CCTGAATCGTAATCATAATTATAATTACATTGGGTGATTCAAAGTTAAGTGGCTTGGCTTTAGCTTTCGGAAAGTAACAGAATTTGTGCTTTTTCAACAAAAAAAAAAGTTTTTCAAAGTTATGTCTTGGAAAAGGTCACTTTTCCAACACGGGGCTGAAATATTCATTATTGCTGTTTGATGGCAAAACATACAACAGAGAAACTAAATGCTTGACAGGAGAGTCATTAGTTTATCGACACAGTTTTTATTGCTGCCGATTTCATAGAGTACCTTTGACAAGTGTGCATGTAATATGCAATTGTGTGTGTGTGTGTGTGTGTGTGTGTGTGTGTGTGTGTGTGTGTGTGTGTGTGTGTTTGTTTGTGTGTGTGTGTGTGTGTGTGTGTGTGTGAGCATGTGTTAGTGTGTGGTTTGCACACACACACACGTGAGGAAACATTGTGAAATAATTGGGTCTAAAAATCGTCTACATTTTTTTGCTTCTATGTTAAAGTCAGCCAATTCTGTAATTTATTTGAAGTGGCCTTTTACAATATTAAACTAAAGCTAAAAGCATTACAATATTGTATAATAACGTGCTTCAAAATGGTTGCATTGGCAAGTACATGCAGATAATATTTGGACAATTAAGTTTCCTCAGCTAAACAGATTGTCTTTATACAGTGGTTTGAGTTGATATTCTCGAGATAAAGAGGCATTATTAAGTTCTGGGGAAACACAAAACAGAACTTTGTTCAATTTAACAAGATATTTGTCATCACAAATTGCCTTAAACTCAAACCAGGGCATTCCGTAAAATTATGAATTTATCATGCCACTTAGGGAAATATACCCAGTTATATTGTTTTAATTAATCATTCCATCATGCAGACATACCATGTACATAGAATACAAACAATAATTAAAATGATAAAATAACTATGAATTATCTACAAATATATAATGTTATATTTCTATAATACCACAACTTTATGGAGGCACACATTTTGAACAAACATTGGCCTTTTAATAGAATCCTGCGCCATGATTTATAAAATATTCAGTAATGCGTTGTACTGTTGATTTCATTAAACCCCGTTCGAGGGGCAGAATATTTACGCAGGCATAGCGGACAGCTGGGCACCGAAGATCATGTCTTTAGGCCTGACTGGGTAAGCATTCATCCTCTTACCCTGGCCACTGACATTGTGCTGAGATCCTTAGTCATCATTCGGAAGCTCATGTCCAAAACAACTGACATCCAATAAAATGTCAGTTCACAGCATACGGTTTCAGTGTATTTAGTGTTGTTCTAACCTCCACATTTCAGCAGTCTTTTGGAATTCATACGGCTCTGTGCACGGCAAAACAAGTAAGATGTGACACATGACACAGCATGTGACGTGATTCAGACGTGTCAGATGGCAGTAACATTCTAACAGTCCCTAAGTTTTCCGTTACTGGTTTTTATTATCAAGAAGAAATATTACATTTTACTAACAAAAGCCGATAATAAGCTGCACTTGGTTTTCCATTTTCCAGAGACCTGAAGTGACGCCTGCGTCATTAGCCAAGTCGCAGAACAAAGAACGCTCTGACGCGAAATTCCTTCTGCCCGCTCGCGCTCATTCAGCTCGCGCGGCACACGCGGAAGGCGAAATAATTACGGGTCATTGTTGGGGACAAAATGTACAGTGCGCTGCCATTGTGTTTTCGCACAGGTTAAGACGTGTAATTTAGTGCGGGCAGAAACGGATGACTAGCTCTTGTGTTACAGCCGCGGCACTTGCTCCTAACTCACTGGTGCTCTGCCAAATGGTGCGGTGGGACTTAATATGACCGCACGTCTCTGTTAACAGCGCCAATAAACACACCGTAAAGCGCTAATACCCGCGGAATGGCTGGCAAGGTGTCGGCCAGATGACAGGTTCAGGAGGGGGGAGTCGGGGTTTACGGCGTGCGGTAAATCCTCACTTCTAAGAAGGCTTCTTTTGAGCTTTGAACGGTAGCGCACTTCTCCCTCCCAGATGGCGTATAGAGAGACGGGTTTGGGGAATATGAACAAAATAATTAATCGCGACCGAACGCAGCCAAATCTCCGCGCAGCCAGCTCAGAAGCCGAACTGGGTGTAAATCACAGACATCCAAAGAAACATTTTGCTTGTTAATTAAGAATTTCACTTAGGCTATGTGCTTGTTTATTAAGAATAGGCATTTGGCGAGTCTAAGCAGCGCAGCTAGCAGAGTGCTAGAACTTAAAGAGCGCACATTTAGGATAAAATAATTAAGCGTAAAAAAATTTAAAAAAATAAAAACCAGGGGAAGCGCTGTTTATAGAAGATGGCGGCTGCACCTTGAGTGACCCTGGTGGCGTAAGTGGCCGCGCGTTCGCGGGAATATTTGTTGCGCGCGGCCAGGGAGCCCATCTGCATCAGCTCGCGCTAACAGAATTTGCCTGCAGTCTCGGGCGCAGGCATCCGAAGTGGATTGAAACAAATGGGCGCGCGAGGGCCCCCTTCGAGCGGACATATTGGTTTTCCGCCGGCTCTGCCTGGTGAACTCTTGACCCCCCGGGGGGGGGGGGGGGGGGGGGGGGGAAGCTCGGGTTCGACCGTCCGCTGAACCGTCTGAACTCCGGCCGCGGTGACCGAGTCTGCATTGCTGACCCCGCTGCCATGGCGACCGCGGGGGGTCACCCAGAGAGCGTTCCCCCGGACTGGACAGAGCAGGGGCTGTTGTCTGTCCGGCGTGGAGAATTCCCGCCGCGCCGCTCCCGCCGTAGCCCGGGAGGAAGTGACCCGGGCGGGAGCGCGATGGTCGGCGTGGAAACGCTGGAAATGGCCGACATCCTCCCCAACGCCCGGGAATTCATCTCTGCTCCCCGCAACGCACACAGGCTCTGGAGCGATCTGTTCTACTGCTACACTGGAAGGGCCATATAAAAGTAAAATAATATTCCTCAAAATAGTTTCACTGCAACATGGACACTTGTATTAAGATATAAATATCCTGATGGGTCTGAGTTGGTAATAATCTTCCCGCAGTGTGAGGTTACGGCCCAAACTGAAAATAGCCGGACAAATCAGTCTTCCTTAAACGCAGGAGCGAGTTTTGTGAAACTTTTTTTCTTTATCAAACTTTTATCAGCGAAGGTTTTTTTTGTTTTTTTCCCTTCACAGATCAATTCATGCTGATGCAGATCAGTTAATTAGCCGAGTGAAACCACAGCAGCAGCAGCAGCAGCAAAGTGAACTGCAGCCATGTTGTCTCCTCAGCCCTGATCGCCCAGCAGTGCCAGGCTGTCTCGGCCCCTGCCCCGCCCCGCCGTACACAGCGCACACAAATCAGCCCCGCGACAGCGGCATGCCCACTTCCTGCTGCCGCCTCCACTCTGTCGGACTCTAATGGAGCCCAGATTAAAGGCGGCAGGCCAAGACGCTGCCCGTCCTCCGGTCCCGTCGGTTCAGAGGAACGGCAGACTCCGTCATCGGGTCTTCCTGCCGTCCCTCCGAGGGGCAGGCTCCTTTGGAACGTCTCTTTCCTCGGCGTTCTGGAACTCCGCCGCCGGTTAGCCATTGTGACATCGGTCGTCAGAATGTTCAGTTAAGAACGCACATTAGAATGTTCTGTGTACATATTTGTGACCTCACACCTTAAGGGGGGTTAAAGGTTAAACGGGACAAAAAAAAAAAAAAAAAGAAAAAAAAAAAAAAGAAGCACATTTATATGGAATGTATACAATTACGTCGTTTTTTTTTTTCTGGCACTAAGAGGGGAAGTGTGCACTGGGCACACTCGCCGTTTGGAGTTCAGGCTAACGGATCTGTGGCCGGAGGGGTTTATTGCTCTGGTGCTGAGGAGTTATGGGGCCGGCAGTTGGGCAGTGGCCAGCCTGTATGTTTCTGTCGTCTCTCTCTCTCTCTCTCCTGCTACTGCGGTCACACCCGGGACGGGGCCCCTGCTCACTGTGTGTGGCCCACAGAGCCAAAATATCCGCCCCTTCACCTCCCTCAGACACTGTAGCTGTTATATGCTACGCGCTAAATGCTTAATGACAGACTTCAAGGCTTTTTATTGGTTGCCAGACGTGGCAGGAGCGGATAAATGTGTAGGAACAGAATGCAAGTTGGTCAACCGCATCGCGTCACTGTAAATTATTATATTGAATTTCTTCTTTTTTTCGTCTTCTTCTCATTATAATTATTATTATGATTATTTATTATTATTATTGCTGTTTAAGATCTTTAAAATAACCATATTCATCATTGCTCTTATTGCGGACCTAGCTCTTTAAATTCAGCCTGTCTGCTTTACTCCTTCTGTAACAACGCAGTTTATTTCAACATGATGTATTTCTGGCCCGTCGTAAACACAGAAATCCTGTTTAAATATTGGCAGGTTCTCCGTGTTATTTCACTCCAGGGGAAATTAATTTTCGCCACATTCATGATGGAGCGGCCTTTTTCATAATTTACTGATGGGAGGGGGGGGTGTGAACCCCCGACGGACAATTCAAACTGCGAAGAAAAAACGCTGAAAAGGACGACGGCTTGGCTTTAGGAAATCCTTGCGGTTGTAAATTTAATTTACTTCAGGCAGAACCGTCTCTTGTCATTTTTCCCAGCCGCTCCGTTGGACACGGTCCGAACCGGCAGAACTGCGTCACGCAGGACGCGCGGAGTCGCGCCGTGTGGAACGCGGGTGCGCGAATGAGTGAGGCCCGTGTTAACGTTTCACTTCACGATTCAGCGGACGCGCTCACCTCCAACAAAAACAACACACGGCCGCTGTCCGGACACAATTCGTCACCCCCTGTTGATGTAATCGGAGGCGAGCAAGAAACGGCATTTCCATTTCGCACTCCAGAGCATGACGCCGTTCTCCCCCCGCTAAAGACAACTGGCGTGCGGATCCCCTTCACTGACCAGCAGAGTGCCAATAAACGGAGCATATTCATATTATAATCAATACTGCCAGTGGTTCATTGTCGACTAAGTAAACATCATTTCCCACGACTATCAGTTTTTTTTTTTTTTTCAATTGATCTGCCCTTGAGCATATTTAAATTTGTATTATGTGAATCAAGGACATATTTTGCATGGTCACTGGAATTAACACCAAAAAGATGTTTTCAGGCATCTCAGGGCGGTGACCTGTTCCTAAACATTGGTATTACTTGGCTCATATTTCCTGATGCAATTAGGGTCGTATATTTTAGTATTTCAGTGAGTTTGCAACATTGCTCACGTGGAGTTGTTACAGAAATAGGCACCATCGACACGACCCAACCAGAATGGTGACCTTGAAAATACAGCGACAATCCATTGGATTGTGTGCAGGAGAAAATGGTCCCTTTATTGCCTCATAACTGTTATATTTAAAGACACAACTGTTTCCATTGTGTCTTTAAATAGCTTTGCAATTCTGAATGAAAGGTCTGAAATATGCATGATACTTTGTTAGTTTTCACATACAGAGGCTGATAGAGGATAGACAAATGCTTATAATAATAATAATAATAATAATAATAATAATAATAATAATAATAATAATAATAATTGGGGCAATGTCTGCAATAATGGCCACTACAAAAGATATAATTGCAATATTTTCATTAGCCACGGCACAACTTATCACTTAATGAAATCAAATAGCATGCGTCATTTAGCGTGGCCTGACGTGGTGTGCGTTAGCAGAATGTCCACTTGCGTGTATACGCTGCGCACGCACGTCTGTAGTCTTCCATGTTCTGCGCCGCTGGCGTTGGTACTGTTCTGATGTTCCATTTTACTGGAAAATGCTCCGACAGGTCAATAAACAGGCCAAACAGGTCTGACAGAATTCATGACGTTAAAAAAAGGACCAACTCCCGCCAAGTACGACTCGCCAAGGACCCACCCCCGTTCCACCCAAGTAATGAAAGAATGTATTTTCAGATTTAATAAAATAATGAGGTGGTAATTCCATTTCTATTCCAGGGGCAGGTCGTTAATAACAAGAAATTCACCGCGTCAAAAACCACTGACGCTCATTTTGTTTGATTATAAATACTATAATTAATTTACATCTCATAGTTTCTTAAAATTAAACAGATTGAAGTTTATAACATTATTCATGGCGTGTATCAGGAAATGTCATCCGGGCGGCCTATTGTTTTCCTGTTGCTAATGGCGTCGTGTAATTCCGAGCAGCCAGCGGTTTTATTGATGGGAGAGAATATCTTTCTTTCGCCAAATGTACTTCATCACACGTCTCCTTCATAATAAGAGCCAGGAGTTAACGGAGAGCACTCCTGCCTCGCTTTAGTGCCTCAATCACGCCCTTACTATTCAGAGGTAGGAATCAGCGAAAGCTTTTTTTTTTATGATCAAAAGTTGTCCAGCGCATCTTCTTTTGGTCAAAGGGGACGGTAAAAAAAAATCCATCTCACAGCACGTGCACGGGCTGCACACAGACGGCGAGCGACACCGCGTGCTCTTGAAAAACGGCATCATCTCCTTTTCCTTCTTTAAAAATTTTTTTTTTCATTCTTATAACTATCTGTAATTGATACATTATATTTGTTCATTTAGCGCTTTATTTATCTACGCCCCGCTCCGCGCGTTGACCCCGCGAGAGTCGCGCAGCCGCCGTGAGATTAATTTTGCGCGGGCGCGGCGGTGCATAGCGTTAATAAGCGGCGGACGGTGTGATCCATGGACGCGGCGCACAAAGCGTGGTAAATGACTCCGGCGGTGATGACGGCCCCTCCCTCTCCCCGGCCTGCCGTAATGAATTGAAAAAGAGCCCTTATTAGACTGGGAACAGGCTCCACACAGCCTGCACTGCCACCGGGGTTCAAAAGTTCAGCCCGTTCCCCGAAGACAGCCGAACTGCTGCTGCCACTGCTGCTGCCTCTCCTCTCTCACCCCTCCCTCGCTCCCTTCTTGTCCTCTCTCTGCTCTCGCGCTCTTTCTCTCTCTTTCACTCCATCTTCCCTCGCTTGGTGAGACACAGACGGCCGGAAGGGCGGACTGGGCGCCGTTAACCGCCAGGCATCCGTCATGCCGAGACTCACTCCCTAACTCGCACACGCGTGTTCACAGGCGTGTACACACACTCAGAGGCTCCCTAACACGCACGCGCGTGTTCACACGCGTGTACACACACTCAGAGGCTCCCTAACACGCACGCGCATGTTCACACGCGTGTACACACACTCAGAGGCTCCCTAACACGCACACGCATGTACACACACAGGCTCCCTAACACGCACACGCATGTACACACACAGGCTCCCTAACACGCACACACATGTACACACGTACACATCTACACACACACACACACACACACAAACACAGGCTCCCTAACACGCACGCGCATGTACATATACACACACACACAGACACTCATATACGCACACGCATAAACACATAATCACAAATGCTCACAGATTACAAAATACAGAGTACATTCACACACCTGTGCGTGCAAACACACACCGCAGAATCCCTGCGTCCTCTTTATCCTCCAGCGCAAATCATCCGAACCGACAGTCTTTTCCCGATCGGAAAACCCATCGGCGGCCGTACGCGCGTAAAAAAAAAACCTCCGCATCGATAATTAATAAATTACCGGCATACTCAAAAGAGTCCGACATCCATCAACACAGTCGATACGACACGACGTTACATTTCTCAGTGGCAGAGGAGCGATTGGGTATCGGGCCTAATCGCTGCTGCTGGAGAGTTACTGTCGTACCCTGAAGTGCGCGCGCGGCCTCCCGGGCCGCGTCAGCGGAGAGACGCGCGGCTCGATGCTATCTCCCGCTCTCGGCGGCCGTCGCCGTGGCGATGCGTCATGTGGGGACCGGGGCGGAGGGGGGAGGGTGGAGGGGGGAGGGGGGAGACGGCATTAGTTTGCGACGCGTGTGGGCAGGTTCTCACGCGGACGCTCATTACTTACCGAGATAAGCGGAGGGAGGATTGATTAAATATCGTCCCCTCCGTGCGAAAAAGGTTAACAAAACAGTAACGGCGGAAATATTGATGATGGGCGTGTTGCCGTGAAGATGCCGGCGGCTGTGCTCCCGTCCGGGTGTCCGAGGGGGGGTTGGGGCGTGGATTCGGTCCTCCATTTTGACTTAACTACATTCAAGTTTTTTTTTTTACCCGCCACCCAGGCAGTAAACACAATAATAAAAGTAATTTGTAATTTAGCTGCCGCTTTTATCCAAAGCGACTTGCAGTTGATTAGAATAAGCAGGGGACAATCCCCCCCTGGAGCAATGCGGGGTTAAGGGCCTTGCTCAAGGGCCCAACAGCTGTGCGGATCTTATCGTAGCTACAGTGGGGCCTGAACCACCGACCTTCCAGGTCCCAGTCAAGCACCTTCACCACTGCACTACAGGCTGCCCCATTAATAAATACGCGAGGTGGATTACACGGACAGGAGACAAGGAATGGGCTACAGTGAGCCAAAATACAAATCCAGAATCATCATCATACCTCACCTTCAACCTCACAACGAGTGAGTAACTGTCCCCGTAACCATCCCCTCTCCCCAAACCCGTGCCCTGCCATCTCCCCAGCCTCCAGGCCCAACGCCACCCTCCCCATCCAGAATACAACCGTTATTTTCAAACTTTGCGCTCACAGTTTTGAGAGTTCATCTCATCATCGGCCTGTATTTAATACTCGGAGACGACTACTGAGGGAGGACAGAGCAGAAACGAGAGAGGGGAAGGTGTGAGATTGTATTTCTGAAGGATCACAATAAATGAGATGATATAAACAGAAAATTTGTTTGCTAAGAAATAGGCGGTGGTTTTATTTGAGAGTAAAAGCTAAGGGGACAGATTGACTGACTCCTGACTGGTGTTTTTTTTTCTTTGCCTTCTTTGGTTGACCACCGGACTGGTGATGTTATTAATAACACACAGACTAACTTACAGGCTGTACTTTTCTGGTTTCTTGTTCCTTTCTGTGCTTTATTTGCAGAGCCACTGTTCTTTAACGGTCTCACTTTCCTCACCTCACCAAGCGCGTTTCCTGTGATTGTTTTCCATCATTTCTCAGTGTAATGTCCCGCTACTGTAGCTGGGAAAAAAACTATTATGGAAAGCATATTCTGTTTTGTATGTCGCAATGTTGTAAAACAAAAAAAAAAATCCTGAGACCATTTTGGACGTGGCTTCCATTCCATATCCAAAATATGCAGGTTAGGTGACCTGGAGAGAATAGAATTGGTCGTATATGTGAGTGTGTGTGTGTATGTGTGTGCGCGTGTGTGTGTGTGCGTGTGTGTGTGTGTGTGTGTGAATGTGTGTGCGTGTGTGTGAATGTGTGAGTGCATATGTTCCCCCTGCTATTGTACCCAATGCATGCTGGGATAGGCTATAGCCCTACCCTCCCAAGACCATGGAACAGACAAGAGGGTGTAAATGATGCAGGGATGGATGGCTTTCATTCTACAGTCCTCAGTGTGTGACTCACCATTCCGTGCAGGATTATCACAACGGTTATGATGAAGTGAAGCAGCAGGTTGCCAGATTGGCAGATCGCATGAAGACCGTCACTCAATCTGTCCAGTATAAAGGCAAAAGACGGGGGGGAAGAGAAGGAGAAGAGAATCATGGGTAATTCACAGCGCGCCATTTCACAGATTTATCCGAGTACAAACAGGACAAGTCCGTCTGAATAAACTCAGTCGAAGCGCGGTGCTGTAATGAATAAATGAGCACAGGACCAGAGTTACAGAGAGTGTCCCTGTCGTGAGGTCCCCGCAGTAACACAAACGAAGGGCTTAATTAGACGGGCCGGGGCGGAGCAGGAACAGCGAGGTCCCCGCTGCACTAATTACCCCCGAGCAGACGAGATGCAGCGCTGCTCTGTCCATTAGTGTGGGCCGGGGGGGGGGGGGGCGGAGCGGGGAGCCACACCTAATTACAGACTAACGATAACGAGGACGAGGAAGTCTGACATGAACATGCGCAACGTGAGCTAGTGCTGACACCGCAGTGCTGAACTACAATGAAACAAGCATTCACGACTGTGGTCAGACACACACACACACACACACTCACACACACACGCACACGCACACTCACACGGACACACACACACACACACACAAACACAATGCACACACACACACACACACACACACTCACACACACACACACACACACACACACTCACACACACACACACACACACTCACTCACACACACACACACACACACACACACTCACACACACACTCACACACACACACACACACACACACACTCACACACACACACACACACACTCACTCACACACACACACACACACACACACTCACACACACACTCACACACACACACACTCACACACACACTCACACACACTCACACACACACTCACACACACACACACACACACACACTCACACACACACACACACACACACACACACTCACGCACACACACACACACTCACACACACACACACACACACACACACACTCACGCACACGCACAAACAAACAATTCACACCCACACAACCGATACACACAGACACACGCACACAAACGATACACACACACACACGCACGCACACACACACACACAGTCACAGACACAGACACAGACACAGACACACACACACACAACGCGGGCACACACACACACACACACAAAACGCATGCACAACGCACACACAGACAAACACACAAGGGATACACAATACATACACACACAAACAAACAAACAAACAAACAATTCACACCCACAGACACACACACACACACACACACACACAGACACAGAGTAAGCTGAGCACATTTTAAATTCACGCTCCCCTCTCACAGTTTCCTCCGCAGTCTCCCATAATTAAGAGCGGCTCTGAACTCGGAGGGCGTCAACCCGTTACTCCGCGGGACGCCGCCAGCAACGCCACCCTAAAGAGCCCATTCAGCCCCCATTCAGCCGCCATTCAGCCCCCATTCAGCCCCCATTCAGCCGCCATTCCCTGCCGCGCGTCTCTCTTAAGAGCGTAATTACGGCGGCGCTAAACTGCGGCGGGAAGTATCCCAGAGTTCATTTAACCCGCGACGGCGGCCCATAACACAGCCGTTTACCCCCGTTAAGGCTGCGAGGCGCGGCCTCCCCCCCCCCCCCCGTGTCCTTTATGGGCCGTCCGCATCCGGCAGAGCAGTCGCGGCTCGGGCTGCGCGTGTCGCCGCCGTTAGCACGTTAGCACGTTAGCCCGCCCGGCACCGGCGATCCGGAGACGGCCCACTGGCCCCCGTCCAGACGGACACAACATTATTCATACGTTCTGGGACTCCATACAGATCAGTGAAACCTGTTATTCATACGCTCTGGGACTCGATAGAGATCAGTGAAACCTGTTTTTCATACGCCCTGGGACTCGATACAGATCAGTGAAGCCAGTGTTTTTCATACGCTGCGGATGCTTCACAAGTGGCAGAAACAGCTTTAGCTGGCAAAATGCTAACGGAACGGCGGCAGAATTCAGCCCCTCTTCACAAACAAAGGGAGCAAGCCAGAGAGCGATGAAAGGAGAGAACTGGAAGGGTCAGCGATGGAGGGAGGAAGGAAGAGGAGGAAAAGAAAGGCATTTTTCGCTCTCACAGGCTGAAAGTTCCTGTATTATTTTTCCACAAAGGCGTTCAGATTTCCATGTGTGTCAAGGACACGTCGTCTACGGAATTGAGCTCCCAAAACGTAGAATTTACTTTAAACATTTGTGTGTGTGTGTGTGTGTGTGTGTCGTGTATGTGTGTGTGTGTGTGAGTGTGTGAGTGTGTGTGCCTTTAGCCTAGTGGCAAAGCTACAAGACTGGGACCCGGAAAGGTTGATGGTTCAAGCCGCGGTATAGCCACGATAAGATCCACACAGCCGGTGGGCCCATGACCCCATATTACTCCGGGTGGGGGGGGGAGAAATTGTCAGCTAAATAACTGTAATGTAATAAAACATCGCTACCAAACAGGGTTCCCGACCCGAAAGACCTCGGGTTCCGGTAGCGTTCCGGACTGGAAAAAACCTGGCAACCTCCAGGGCCTCGACAAAAGACGAGTCAAAACCAAACAATAAAGCGGGATTTTTTTTTTTTTTCCTCTCTCTCTTTTCTGAAAAAGGAAAGAGACGTCCAGGCACAGATCTCCATCTGTAGCACAGAGCAGAGGGGAAAAGGAGGGGAAAGCACGCGGCGCTTCTAATCTGGTTTGTAGCTGTCCGCTCGCGAGATTAATAGAGAAACGATCGTTCACGCAGGGGTTCACGGAGAGGTTAGCGTTCCCAGGTACCTCCTGTTCCCCCCCCCCCCCCTCCTCTTCCTCCCCGGCGGGTAAATGAGAATGTGATTTCCCTCTCTCGCACGCCACTCGCGCAGATGAATGAAATTTCGATGCGAGGCCCAGGTGCCAGGGCAGCTTTGTTAAGGAAATGAAGGAGGATTCTATCGCCGTGACATCGCCCCGCTCTCTCCGAGCGTGGAGAAGGTGTGTGTGTGTGTGTGTGTGTGCGTCTCCACCGCGGCCGTGAAGAGGGACCGTAACGCCATCGATTCCCCCCCGCCTGTATTTAAGTATGCATGTCGGGGGAGGGGGGAACGACAGAGGCAATTGGATTTCTTTAATTGTGAAAGACGGATCTGCAAATACTTTGGGTCTGAATGTAGCCCACTCCCCCCTCCTCACGATATCAATGCACATGGACACACACAGACAGACACACACACACACACACACACATACACACGTGCACACAAACACCAGTTAAAGTGACAGGGCCACTATAGTTGGCTGCTCATCTATTCTCCATGGATATAAATGAGAGTGAGAGAGAGAGAGGGTGAGAGAGAGAGAGGGGGGGGAGAGAGGGGGGAGAGCGAGAGGGAGAGAGAGAAAGAGAGAGGGAGAGAGGGAGCGACAGAGAGAGAGCGGGAGAGAGAGAGGGGGGAGAGGGAGATGGGGAGAGGGAGAGAGAGAGGGGGGAGAGGGAGAGAGAGAGAGAGAGAGAGAGAGAGAGAGAGAGAGAGAGAGAGCATAGGGCACCTGACTCTACCTGAGCGGAATGTGCCAATCAGGTGCAGCAGTGACAGATTCCCACCCTGCCTCTCACACCCAGATCAGTCTTACCCAATCAGAACACAGCACAGCCTGTGCATCTCACAGCAAGCTGGCAGGCTTCAGAATACGCTGTGGAGATGCGTTTCACTGCGGGACGAATGACCTGTTTTCCAGCATTCATAACCTAGCACTGGGAGAGCTGTGTGATCCTGTGATCCAGGCTCCCAACGAACCTGACATCTGTCAGTCCCAGCATAAAAGTATTAACTCATCCAAAATATATTTACAGAGCTGTGTTACCTTACTTTTACATACTGCTATTTTTCTTCACCTGGCTGTTGTCTTGCTCAATAATTACGATGTGTGTTGGCGAAAGGCTTTGTGTCTCTCACTTCAATTAAGTACTTGAGTTTGAGAGACGGGTAAGAGAGGGAGACAGAGAGGGCGGGAGACTCAAACAAATCATTTCCTCGTCTGTAAATATTTGACAAACACGGAGCGGCAGGGCTTGGCTTCAGCGGTCAGAGCCGGGCGGTATTTTACGGCCGGGGAAAGGCTTCTGGAAGCCCAGTCCCACAGTCCTACAGTCCTACAGTAATGTGGCTGTCTTAGTCTCAGGCCGGTCTGTGCATGCGGTCCGGGGGCATATTGCCCCTGCTCCAGACGCCGTTAACCCACCCGGACGCACGGTGACTCCGTGACGGCTGTCTGTCCCTTTAACAACGGGCCGCGCGGACAGCAGGGTATCCGTGCGAACGGCTCTTAATGCACACGTACGTCTCGGAGGGACAGAAGAGTTTACCCTTAAAGCCAAGTCCCTGAACAGTACTCGCTATTTCAACCAGCTCCTCCAGATCAGTTAAGATAAGCTGGCAGTGGCTCAATTTGTTTTTCTCCAGATTTTTTGCCGTGTGGCAAGCAGACCCGCAATCAACAGGTCAGTTACTTAATACGGTAATAATATTTACATATTAAAATAATAACTTATTTCTGCTGCCGTAACTAGCACATACATTATTTCCAGGCCGGAGGTCTTGTGGGGAGGAGGAGGAGCCCTCCGACTGTGTTCTTCTCTTCGTCCTTGTCTAAGGTGTCAGGGTCAGGCCTCTCAGTTAACTTCTCCCGGGACAAAAAGCGTCGGCGAATGGGAGAGACACGTCTGCTAACGCAGAAACATCCGTCGGCTTAGCGTAACGGCCGTCTGCGGCTTGTTCCGGTGCCACTTTAACCCTCACTTTTCATTTAAAACATTTAAAGGACAGTTTTGCGGTTTTGAAGGAACACAATACACATCACAGACAGAGCGAGACGCGTCTTTTGTTTCCACTCTCGTCACTTCAAAGTGCCCGACTTCGTTTCGCCATTTTGGGACTCGTACATTGTGCGGGAAATGGGGATAGATTTAATATTATACGGGGAAAACTAAAATATCATACGAATATTATTTACAAATCAAAATATTATTATTATTATTATTATTATTATTATTATATACTTTATTTAAACTCGATAGCATCATAGGTCAAGACATTAAAGTGAAAATAAAACAATAAAATGACAGACCTCTTATATAAAAATGTTAAAAGATGTAAAATGATTCATACACAGCCTGTAAATCGAGCTTGCATTCTGTGGCCGCTATTATTATTATTTTTCAGTGGAAAATTACAAAACACAACCATCCCATGCAAACTTGTGCAACTGGTTACAGGAAGAAAAAAAAAAGGTAAAATCAGAAAGTTAAATAAATAAAATAAATACATTTTTGTTGACGACATTTTGTGTCTGTGCAGTAAACACTGCAGACGGCCTTGTTCATGCTCATAGCTAACTGTGGCGTCTGCTTATTGGCACTCAAGCCAATTATAAGCATGTAAATCCAATGGGGCAGTGGAGTGATTTGCCAGTGATTTACAGAAAACTGCTGCATTGATCTTTGGATCTGTATTTTTCCAGACTACGCCAGGTACTACTGTGGATGACACACAAGAACATGCGTGCGCGCACACACACACACACACACGCACACACACACACACACACACACACACACACACACACACACACACGCTCATGAATTTCTGTGACTGTCACTTTTAAGCACCGATGCATAGACCTCACACGCTCAAACAAGCCATAAACAATGCCAGCCTCCAAACGGTTTGCAAGACTTTGGGGACTGCTCATAATTGTTCTAATTAGTCTTTTATAGAGCCATTACAGGGGAAGAATAACGTCCAGGGCACACTACACCGTGTCCACGGAGGTACGAGTCTACAGGCCCATCATTCCCCCGCACAAGGCCCAAAGCAGGCCGTCAGGACAGGGCACATTTTAAGGCTTCTTCCCTCGATGGAGGGCGGCCATCATGAGATGTCACTGGCTGTTGGGAACGGGCCAGTAAACACTGTATAATACACTAAGCTAGATATCCAGAAAAACGCTGCACTATACAATAATCTAGAGATCCAGAAAAACACTATACATTACAATATTCTAGAGATCCAGAAAAACCCTCTACGTTACAATAATCCACAGATCTAGAAAGACACTGTACATTACAATAATCTACAGATCTAGAAAAATAACTGTACATTACAATAATCTACAGATATAGAGAAAACACTGTATATTACAAGAACCTACAATAGATGTTTTGCAGGCATCTTGCTCCTGGAGTTCTCCTGTATTTTACTGAACTCAGTACGGCTCCTCAGTATTCATTTAGTAAACATATTAACTGGTTAAATACAACATTTTTATTTAATCATTTTTATTTACTCAGAGACTGTATTAATTTATTTTATGTATCCCTAGTAACCGGTTCTTTATGAATATTGCCTATTCCGCATGAGCCATCAGCACATAAACCAAATGATTAGTCGCTCGTTTTTATAGCGTCACTTCCAGACCCCAGTTTCCATCCTGTCACCATAAGTCTTGAGTCTGTTATATTTAGCACCATGGCTTGTTCTTGTCCACATATAGTACATTGTACCATGTAAAAAAAGGAAAATGAAATATTCAGTAATGGGGCTGAACTGGAGCCGGTATGTCAACAGGATAGGCCAGTCTTTTAGGCACTCATTTTTAGCAGTGCCTTTATTGCCTTTGTACAGTATTTCCACATTTAGAAAACAGAGCTGTAATTATACTGTAGGAGGATCTCTCCAGCACTGCAACATCCTGAGTTCATTTTGGACAGCGCACACACACCGACACACACGCAGACACACACTGACACACACACGCACACACACAGACACACACACACACGTGCACAATGACACACACACGGACACAGACACAGACACAGACACACACGCAGACACACACTTGCACACAGACACAAGGGCATCCTCTGAACACAAACAGCCCACAGCAGATTCACTGCAATCCACAATCCACCTGCTCAGTTAAGAAAAATTCTAAAGAATAAGCATAAATAAACTGAGGATATCATGCTTTTTTTTTTTGCTTATATGCATTGCACAAAAGTCAGGTTTTTTAATAATAATGTCCAATTGCGTACTGAAATCGACATATTATAGAATATTATTCTCACTATCTAATGTTCTGGTTCTTCCTTTTTCTGCGGTTCTGTATATTTTTAGCACATTCCGTTACGGAATTACTGAAATCGGTTCCATTGAATGGTGATGGGGATACTTTCGAAATAATATTTCAAAATAATAATTTAATCATTAATATTCCTTGCGATGAGGAGTTTTAAAAAATAAAGAAGTTTAAAAACATTGATGCAGATTTCACAAAACATAAATGAAACATTTGTAAAACATATATCTAGTATTTTGTATTAATAATGTAATGTAGTATTTTTTTAGGAATGTGAAATTGTGCAACTGCAGATCAAGTTTGACAGTGAGCTCAAATCACAACACTGTCAAATCAAGTTTTATTTAAATGTCCTTCATTTTCTGTGTCTATGAATGAAGAACAAAAATCTATGTTCTACAAATATTTTTTAAATGTTCATGGCGCAGCAACAAACATTCAAATGTACAGGAGGCATATTTTACAGACATTTCAAAGCGTGATCCAGGCTGTGTCCAGGGACTCCCACACACTCATACTTCACCGATCTGCATTACCTCAGATTTAATGACAACAATAAAGTTAAATTAAATCTAATTTACATGAGCATCTAGTGTACGGAGAACACACAACATGTCAAAACGTAGATCAAAATCATCCTGAAAAAAACAATATTGCAGCCTTTGTTGTTCTCTCACGAAGAAATTATCCATCGACTGAAAAATCTTGATCTTAGTTCTTAGAGTTGGTGTTTCTTTTAAGTAATACTAAAATGGCGTCCCAGCCTTCACAGAAATGTAACGTGGTATCGTTCAGAATTTTTATTTTTTTGGAAAATGTTGACGTTGTCCACCCGAGGGTTGTGATTGACCCTGTGACCCCGTGACCCCGTGACCCCATGACCCCATGACCCTATGACCCTGTGAACTCTGGCTGGACGGGCACATGGCCAGCTTTCTGTAGACACGGCCGGGGCTTGTGAGAGGGTCGTGTCTGGGCACGCAGGGGCCAGACAGAGACGTTTTCACTCCCGCTAAACCTTCTCCCGCCATCCAGCACTGGCTGGTCAGTCACACTTCACTCTGAAAGCACCCAAACTACAGCAAAGCCACACTGAAGAGAAATGTAGCCCGCAAAATTACCATTCCTGAAAAACTACTTTGTAAAGAAATGATCAAGGAATGATCATCACCATGTTACCCAGACAAGTGAGCAATGCTATTTTACACACAAGAAGAACCCCACCCTCAGGGCAGAGAACCGGCTAGGTGTGCTCATTGGCAACTACAGTGCAGCAGAGTGCTTCCCACCAGTCAGGATTAGAGAGAAAGGAGACAATATTTGGACAAAGGTTTTGAGGGGGAAAAAAATATTTGAGGGCCAAAAGTAGTTGGAAGTTCCTATTGTTAACTACACCTGAAAATGAAATAAATATATCTATAAATCGCATTTGAATGTAGTTGCACTACCAGCAAAGTGCAGCAAATTGAAGTTAAACTGGCATTACATGTAGTTAACCGACTTCCAAACTGTCCTGCCAGCCCCCAGCGTTCACAAACCCCCCCGACCCCCACCCCTGTGCTTCCTGGGAATCTCCCACTTCCCCTTCAACCCTGGACAGGCACTTCCAGAACCTTCCGCCACAAGGAAACGTGCTCTAGACTCTCAGAAAAAATTGATCCACAACCTGTTGATTCCACAGAAGAACCCTGTCTAGTTAAAAGGGCACTTTGTGGGGCAAAATGGTTCTTTGTCTGACCAATGATCGAGGGTTCCATAAAGAACTAAAAAGGGTTCCCCTGTGGAGACAAGCCAAAGAACCCTTTCTTGTGACAGTGACTCTGAGATTAGAGAGTGACTCTGAGATTAGAGAGTGACTCTGAGATTAGAGAGTGCATGTTGACTGCCCCGGAGAGGGTGAATAACAATAGTTTTGAGAGTGGAGCGGGGGTGCTCCGGCCTGTCAGCTCAGAGACGGATCATTCCCGACAGGAAGTGGGCCGGGGTTGGGAGCGTCACGGAAACGAGCAGCTCACTCTCCGGTCACCCACAATGCATCAGGGGAGAGCGGGGGCTTGAAGGAGAAGGAAGGGCAAATGCCCTCTGCTTCCTGTACAAAATAATATTAATAATAATGCGTTATTGAGCTGATGCTTTTATCCAAAGCGACTTACAGTTGCTAAGACTACAGGGGACAACCCCCCCCTGGAGCAATGTGGGGTTAAGGGCCTAACAGCTGTGTAGATCTTATCGTGGCTACGCTGGGGCATGAACCACTAACCGTCTGCCTACAGGGTGCCCCTACATGGAACTCCCACACAAATAACCAAGGTCACAGAGCCCAGGAACTGTCAAACCGCGAGCCTGTTTGTCTTAACACCGTCTTCCATCTGAATTCATTGTTCTTATCGGACCCTGAATTATGGCACATATCAGTTATGGTCTCATGATACAGTCATAATGAAGGTCCATACTGTCCACACTAGAGGTAGATAAGAAGGGCTTTTAAGTTCTCCGCACCATCAGTCCTGGAATAGCTTACAGAGGGGGCTTCGGCTAACACACCCGGAGAATTTAGATTTTAAAGAGCTGAAATTACTTGCTGCAATTAGTCACTGTAACCGTGTCCAAACTTAAAATGTTTTTACAGTGTTGTATTATTGATTGTTATGTCATGTTATGTCACGCCAGCTCTTCGTGTGTGTTTTGCTAGTTATGGATTTGATGCTTTTCACTTGCATTTACATTTACATTTACATTTTAGTCATTTGGCAGACGCTTTTAATCCAAAGCGACTTACAAGTGCATAGGTTCTACCATAAGTCAGAGCATCACATCCAGAAACTAGCAAAATACACAGGAAACGCTGTTCTAAACATAGTTGTCATCAGAAGTGTTTATTTATTTATTTATTTATTTTTATTTTTTTTTGGGGGGGGGGTTAGACAAGGATAGGGATATCAGAAAGGAGGGGCAGGGGAAGTCAGGAGGGAGGACTAAGGTAGAGTTGTCGAGGAACTTGTCGAGGAACTTACCCACTTGTAAGTAACTTTGGATTAGGCGTCTGCCAAATGATAATTTTTTTATTGGGCATCCGTGTGAACATGAAACAGGGCGTAGCTGTTTAAGTAGTCACCCAGGCATACACACACACACACCCCTGTATAAATACAGGAAAATAAAATACATAAAATCTGGATTTACATTCACGTCACCATATGCAGAGATGAAGGGCGGAAAGACTGCCACTCTGTTTGTTTTGGAGAGCACACCTTGAGCGGGCGTGGCCCAGAATCTAATCCCCCCCCCGGCTCAGTGTGGGCAAGCCCAGGCCCGACGCTCACAGAACAGGCCAGCACAGTCCCGCGTTGTGGACAGAGGACTCAGCCTGGCCCCAC
>NC_083775.1:5926606-5929106 GCF_963514075.1 Conger conger | reverse complement strand
TTCGGGAATTTCCCTGCTCTCCACCACAGACCCCTGAGTGCCTCGTACCCACTATTACAGGGCATCAGAAACTCCAAATATCTCAAATGTCCCCCATCACTCACAGGAACTGGCAGGGCAAACAGACAAAAAAACTTAAATTATATTATTTTTAAACCCAGGAAGTGAATACATTACAGTTGTCTATCTGACGCTTTTATCCAAAGCAACTTACAATCGATTAGACTAAGTCGGGAACAATGTGGGGTTAAGTGTCTGGCTCAAGAGCCCAACAGCTGTGGCTACACTGGGGCTTGAACCACCAACCTTCTGGGCCCCAGTCAAGCAGCTCATTCACTACTCCAAATACACACACAGTTGCGTCAAAATTGAAGCTCAGAAATATGTGATCAGAATGTTCTTGATGAAACATTCTCATGCTGATGTCACAATCACTCCTGGTGACTGCAAGCAGTGCAGTTCTAGAACGTTGGAAAAAAACATTCCAAAAAAGCGACTCCAACATTCACCTCCTGTCTCACCGTCTCACACGTTTGACTATGGCTAGAACTGAAGCAGGAGAGCTCTGAGTAGCACCGTGTGTGTGTGTGTGTGTGTGTGTGTGTGTGTGTGTGATGAGCAGAGACACGCTCGCCCTTGGCACCACGGCAGGGCGTCTGGTGACTGTCGGGGACGCCGCCAGTGTTCCTTTGTGATGGCACACACTCCTCCTACAGCCGGGCGAATCATTATCTCTGGAAACACACGCGCGGAACGCGGCCCCCGGCGTGACCTCTGCGTGACCCCCCGAGCCCCCGCTGGCGGAGGGAACAGTGCCTCGGTGTTCGGGAACGCCGCACGGAGATTCCACAGCCAGTCGCACCGCCGCGAGCCCGGCTCTCCGCTCGGGGAAAAACCCTCGCTCCCCGGGACTCCCACTCGCCATTGTTCCCGTATCCGTGATATTCCGCGTTGGCGTGAAGCGTTCCGGCGGGGGGAACGTTCCGGTTATGCCCTCGGATCGGCAGCGAGATAACGTTATGATGGGAAACGTCGCCCCAATAGTTTCCCGAAACATCATTTGTCCTGTTTCAGTAAAGCTTTGCCAAGGTCACACACAAGGCAACCTGCGGTGGTTGTCCTTTAGCTGACAGCGGCAGTACGGAACACCATTCTGGAAAAAGTTTTCCGGAAAGAAAGCGGTTTGCTGGGTTTCCTCACTCGGACATTTGTTGGCGTTTAAGAGCCCAGAGCTTTCGATTCATGTTCCATTCATGTTCATGTCAAACAATTGGAATTTTGGAAGAACTATGCATATTTTAGGGTTTAACTGCTCTTTTGCCTATCTGTAAGACACTTTGACCCATGTTTGCATAATTATCAGATGACGTTGCAAGGTAGAAACGAGGTGTCTGAGGTAGAAAGAAATGAATCCATTAAAGAGATCAATGCATTCATTCTCTTTTCATCAGTTTTCATCAGACAGTTGTTGGCGTCCATTTTACATCAGCTGTGAGTTTACTGGCGTTCCATTTAGGCTACCCAACAGACCCAATGTCAGTGGAAACAAAATGGCCCCCAGTTTCAGCAACAGCTCTGCCTTGAATACCAGTGTCAGTGGAAACAGAAGCCATGCAGCAGGCTTTATATGTATGTGATGGTTGATGTCAGTGAAAGGCGTCCCGGCATGACGGTGTCTCTCCGTGTCCTTCCTGAAGGGCGGGACCGCGAGGGAGGGGGCTCATATCATGGCACGCTAAACAGACACGAGGACGATGATGCCACCCCCCCCCACACGCACACGCACACGCACACACACACACACACGCGCACACACACACACACACACGCACGTGCACACACGCACACACACACACACTCTCACACGCGCACACACACACACGCACACACACACGCCCACGCACACGCACACACACGCACACACACACACACGCACACACACACGCCCACGCACACACACACACGCACACACACACATGCACACACACACACACTCACGCACACACACACGCCCACGCACACACGCACACACACACTCTCTCACACACATACTTCACACACACGCACACACACACTTCACACACTCTCTCACACAAACACTCACACACTCTCTCACACACACATACTCCACACACACACACACACACACACACTCTCACACACACACTCACACACACACACACACTCTCTCTCACACACGCACACACACACACACGCACACACACACGCAAACTTCACACACTCTCTCACACACACTCACACACACACACACACACACACACACACACATACACACACAGACCCACACTTCACATACTCTCTCACACACACTCAGGGGAGTGCATTTCCTGATAGGTTACAGATTAAATCGTAATCAGACGCACATTTGAAACAAAGCGCTCCGTACGAGAGCCAGCGAAGTGTCAGTCACTTGTGGAGTTTCCACGGCGATGGCCCTCAGATATGCCGATCCCAAGCCTCCCTCCTCCCACACAGTCTC
>NC_083775.1:5911606-5919106 GCF_963514075.1 Conger conger | reverse complement strand
ATAATTTTTCTGTTGACTGAATTACATTGCAAGAATTAATTCACCTCTGCAACAATCATAGCCGAACTGCTACCGAATGTCAATACTTCCTAAAACAAATTACAACATTCAACAACACAGTGAATCGTATGTGCTCCAGAGTGTAAACTACGTTTTATTTGTTCTGTGTTCATTAGATTCACCCACCGAGAGCCTCATCGCCTACCGTCGTCTTGCGTTTAATCATGCATAATAATCTACCATTGGTCATCACAAAAAGCGCCCGTAACTAAAATACGTTCATTTCGACGGTAATCGCATTGGGCCTTTTGGAGATATTGTTGAGTATACCAACTAAAAATGATCTTGTCGCAAATACAATATCAACAGGTAGTCATCCAGAATAAGTATACATTTCTGGGATTTCCTTTCTGTCTCCTAATTTTGCATTTATGATGAACAATAATATCAAAGTACATGTATATGATTTTGTAAGTCTGTTTAACATATGGTTACGTAAACCTCGATAGAGCGCCACCTGCTGAATTTGGGTGTAACTTTTGGCCAAGTTGAAATTTCAACAGCAGTACAAAACCGCAACACGTCAAGTAGGCTATGTATAGTAACCAGCCAATAAAACCGACGTAAGATTTAAGATTTGCAAATGCAAATATATTTACTTCGTGTAGGCCATCACAATCACACCTTTGCTATGTGCTTAATAACGGCGCTGCTGTCAAACATAAGGCAAGCTCTGAGGCAAATTGTACTACTCGCGTTCATTAAATAGTCATAAATATTTCAAAGTTCTTGGCCACTTGGAAGTCCGGTATGTCAGTATATCAAGAATTTCAGTCGATGCGCATTATTCTTTTTGATATCCAGCAATTATCATCAAGAGTCATACTTCACCGTTTCTGACAACACGACACGTGTCTTGAATTATTTTTATTTGTTGGCCGAGTTAATCGAACATTGCGGCCTTAGAAGACACAGTCGTCCGCAGTATCTGTTTGTCTAGCCAATTGTCAGACCTTTTTTCTAAATGCACGTGGTAGAAACGTTTTCTATTCCGACCTTCCTATCCTTACGAAATCGTTTTACTGTACATTATAAATCTTGAATATAACTGTTATCATATTTATAGTCAGATCATGACTGCACATTTTTGTGATGTTGTCATTAAGGCGTGCATCTTAGGGCCTTAATGCAGATTTATACTTTAGACTAAAGCGTTTTCTGTCACCCCGAAACACTACCTGCTTTTGCAATTAATTGCAAAACAAGTTCAATAGCTTGACCTTTTTTATTATCCTCAATTTTTTTCCAGAAAAAAACAATGTCTCGATTTGTCTTGTCAAGGATTTTCTATAAGGTTTTTCATACAGTGTGTAGTAATTCATATAAATTATTTGGAAATAATAATATTATTTAATATCAAATGTAAAGGAATTGGATTAATTCAGAAATTGTTTTTATCTGCTCTCTCTCTCTCTCTCTCTCTCTCTCTCACACACACACACACACACACACACACACACACACACACACACACACACACACACACACACACACACTCTGAATAGACATAACTAAAAAGATGCCAATTATTTAGAGAATGGTTGGAATTTATTGGGAATACCTTTTGAAACGGAGCCCATGGAATAGGCGCACAAGAAAGCTTAAGCGCCACCTAGCCACAAAACCGGGGACTGCATGCACGCCAATACTTCACCAGTCCTACGAGTTGTGCAATGCGTAAACCCAGGGAAAAAAAGGTTAGCAATACTTATTAAATAATTAAAACTATTTTATTTTCAATAAGTGATCATTCATAATTGTATTGTACTGTCGAAAGAAACGTATGTAAAAAAATATGCTTACATTAATTGTGGAAATGGGCCTACGTGTATCTCAGAAGTTATCAACAAACATTTAACTGCAAAATAGAACGCAAATTATAAGTCACCTATTTTAGATACATATAAGTGAAATTGTCTGTACGTTGTATGTAATGAGCCTCTGTGGCAACCAGCCTACATATGTCATATACACCTATGACATGTTTTATAAGTAAAACGTTGCAATATATATTAATTAGGAGAACATAATTTAACCACTGCCTAGTAAAACAGCAATTAAAAGCGTTTTGGGGAAAAGAAGGCGCGGGGGATGACAGGAATTATAACTTCGTGGCCTAATAAATCGTCCTAAATGATCATTAGAAAATTGCTTTTTCAAAATAAACTGCACTATTGTTCGTCTGAAGGTGTTTGAAAGTCAAATGAATGGAACTGACGCAGCATCAGTGCGATTACAGTAATTAGCATCGCATTTTCTGAAAGTTGGATAATGTAGGCTACTGAGTTGATTTTAAATGCGTTGGCAATCATCATCAGTTACATTTCAACAGATGGCGTTGTTCTCTGCTCAAGGGATCATCTTTTCTATATTTCCATCGGATTTAATACAGATAACCGTCATGTTTTTACATTAAGTTCAATTATTTACAGTAAATATAAAACTACAGTAAATATAAAACTTTTTTAAATGTATTCTCTTTGTTATAACGTGCACTGTATAAAGTTAGGTGCATGATTTTAATCAATTAAAAATTGGGTGACAAGGTAGATTCCACAGGAATTAAAAGCTTTATTGGGTGGTTTATTTTTGAAGAAATTATCAACTATATGTGTGCATATACAGAGATGATAATATCATAAAAGTACAAGGAACTAATATATAGCTACTTTTAGGAATCTGCGTGCATGTATTTTGGCTACGTTTAAGCGTTCCAACGTGTGGGCGTACATTTCATTTAATATCTTATTTTACTAAAATATGAATAACGAAGAGCACGTTTCACTTGAATACTACGGTCTCTGGGTTGTATGCGTTTTTAAATCCTACTCTAGCACCTGGACATATCTATAACTGACCGATAATGATCTTAGCGACCTTGGTCATGGATATGACAACAGCAGCCGAATAACAAAAGCTATGCGTCATCAATTTTACTGAGGCAAAGAGCTACAGACCTTTAAACCAAAGCCGTGTACCCAGCCTGGCCCGGAAAACGTACCGTCTTAGAGTGCAGGTGTAACGGAGGGTATAACTGTCATTTAAAGCAAAATACTAAACGTCTCTCGGTGGTCTTAATCGACCTACAACGTCGTGCCATTTGTCCAAATTAAAATCTATTAGGCCTACTCTAAAAATATTGTTAGTATGATGTCGAAGGGGTGAAGTGAGCGGACAGGTAAACGGCTGGCGTCCATGGACGGGGATGGGGTACAGGGGTACAGCGATGGTAGTTTGAAAGAGGACAATTGCGTCTCCCCTTTCAGGGACTCTCTAGGACTACAGTCTCGCGTCGCTAAGTTCCCACAGCCAAGGCCTTTCTTCTTGTAACTGATATTCTGTACCATTCTTTGGTTCATAGTTCTCTTAGAAATTATAGGAGATGGCGTAAGTTATGTCAGATGCATATGTAATCTTACTACAGTAAACTTTCACTATAAAAATTTGTATAACAGGGGGAGGCCACTTTTTATTTATATTTCATAAAGCATAGGCGCCAGAATTGAGACATAGCGCACAGCATTCATAAGATTATTTAATAGGCCTATCTATTGGTTATATTTTCATATAGAAAATTGCATAGCCTACACACGGTTTCTGGGAACCTTTCCTTTTCAAAATATCACCTAATTTGCGCCATTAAAACGTTTTCATATAGCTGACGATCCTGAGGACTGTACTTTCCAGAGAATAATACGCCAAAAATATTTTTGCAGACTGTGAAAGATAATCAGCTGCGTTTTAACATGATAACCTCTAACATACAGGAAAGTTTTTATGTGTATAACAAAATGTGCAAATAACATATAATAAATCTGCTACAGATTTACATTTTAAAATGTTTTATTCATTGCATATGCTTCACCACAGAAAATCTGAATAACATATCATATTTTGGTCATTACATAACGCACTTAGGTCGTACATGTGTACATTCGCTGATGCATTAACAACTGTTGTCGGTCCACTTGTAAGTCCTACATTTTAAGACATAAACATATGTCTAAATTAATTCAAATATTATTCTAAATTCATATCATCCTATGTTGCATAACAAAGAAAGGCGGCTTTATTGGATGTGTTCAGTGGTAATAGT
This sequence comes from Conger conger, assembly GCF_963514075.1. Lineage (NCBI taxonomy): Eukaryota > Metazoa > Chordata > Actinopteri > Anguilliformes > Congridae > Conger > Conger conger. Next base: position 5,914,950 of record NC_083775.1, on the reverse strand, counting down.
GGTTTCAGGGTTCATTCTTAAAATAATTTTAAAAAAAATTCTGCTACAGATTTAAACGGGGATGGAGGAAGAGGTGATTCGTCATGTCCACGTGCAAAAACAGGCCATTTTCCAGTCTTTAATATATAGTATTAGAATTTCTGCTATCATGCAAATGGAATGTGGTTTTGGAAATTCAAAATACTTTACTAACCAGTGTGAAATTGGTGCTGGTAACCATAAAATGTTATGTTCAAAAGGAACGACGGGAGTTTAATGTTCAAAGAGTTTTTTTCCACAAACAGAAGAAAAAGAAGAAAATGCATTATGCTAAAAGTGCGAGGTGGAGTCAGGACAGAGACTAGACTGTTTAAAATGTTTTAGGCCTTTTTTTCAATGTTCGTTTGTTGTGTCCCACCACAACACGACAGGCTGAAAAAAAATGTTATTGGACAACTGTTTGGCAATTTATTTTATAAATGGGAGGAGAGTGGAGTGAGAGGGAGTGAGAGAGAGAGAGAGAGAGAGAGAGAGAGAGAGAGAGAGATTTTGAGCTTCAGTGTGCACTATCCTGTTAGTTAAGAAACAATGTTATTGGAAACATTTTGAAATTCTAATAACCTCCCCACATTTCAGACGGAAATTAGGCATTTGTATTCCAGAAACAGCGATCTTGCTCATTGCAGGTAATTTCGCGTTCATACATTTTTAACATTTGTCTGTGAATATTTAAGTAACATAAAATAGACCTGCAGAACATACGCAGGCATTTTCATTCTTTCATATTAGCCAGCTGAAACTTCGCACTGTAGTACTGTACTGTGCACGACTTTCAAACATCGTTCGCAGCTGCGTTTAGATTTATGGTTTTTGAATGAATCTGCTAACACACACAAACACACGCTCTGTCTAACGGGGGTGTGTCTGGAAGACAGCTGCGAAGGTTCCTGTCCGTTACATACGCCTTGCTTATTTTATGACTCTCTGCAGAAAACAAAAAGCAACACTCGTGACCAAAAAAGATAAATAAAAGACGCATGAAAAATATTAAACGGTGCTAATCTGTGATTCCACTGCCTCCTCTGCTGCATTTATCCCCATCTGAGAACCCGATTTTGTTTTATTTAGCTTTAAATGATTGAAAGGTCAACATCTGTGATTTTCGGCCCAGTATAATATGAGTTATGATCTATGGAACTGAAACCTCTTGCAGCTCTACAGTGCTTGCGTAGCTACATAGACTTTTATTAGCTTTTGGTATTTATTGCCTCGTTGCTGGCAAGAATGAATTGAGTTTTACTCGTTTCTCAAGCATTCAATTAATGTTGTCATTCACGAACTTGCAAGGGTTTATACAATCTGACAAAATAAGTCCTATTAGACGTTTGTATTTGTATTTTTTATTATTATTTTTGTTAGTGTCTGTGTGCAACCTCAACCCCCACCTCCCTGCCCAATGAAACATGTCACCGTTATATTCCCTCAATAAGAACGTCGGGGAAACCGGGGTTTAATAAACACCAGGAGTTACGGCCGGCAATATCGCTTTCTATTGAGAACTACAGTGTACCTCGGCAGCACAACATCTGTTCAAATTAAGAGCCGCCATATTGTGCTTCGTCTCCCGCCATCCCAAGTGATGCCGCGCATTCGCACGCGCCCCTGAGAAAGTTCAGCCAGCCGTAAGAAAACCGTTACACCGCCGCCCGCTTCCAAAAAAAAAAAAAAAAAAAAAGACGAAAAAGAGAAGCGATCCTCTCCGTGCCCTCCAGATTCCCCCGTAATTTAGCGGGTGCCTAATGGCCACCACCTCCTCCGGGTCAGGAGATGGATGTACAGGGCTATTTACACCTGTCTCCCCCCCCCACCCCCCGGACAGGTATGTCGTAGGTGGTCGGCTGCCTCCCACAGGGTCCCGGGGGGGCATAATTAAACTGGATTCCCATTCAGCGGGCAGCTCTCTGCGTGCCACGGCTACACATCTGGGACCGCCGCGGCTCTCGAAGCACATTACAAAATGGGTGCAATTCATTTAATGCCAACAGAAACACAAAGGGCCCATTGATAATAATGGCGGAGGCCAACCATGGGCTTTCGGCCGTGTGTGAGGGAGAGAGGGGGAGGGAGGGAGAGAGAGAGAGAGAGAGAGAGAGAGAGAGAGAGAGAGAGAGAGAGAGAGAGAGAGTGAGAGAGAGAGAGAGAAGAGAGAGAGAGAGAGAGAGAGAGAGAGAGCGAGAGCGTGTACATGTGGGAGAGAGAGAGAGACTGCGCACGCGTGAGAAAGAGTGAGAGAGCGAGCGTGTGCGTGGGTGTGCGTGAAAGAGAAAGGGAGAGAGAGTGAGTGTGCACATAGGAGAGAAGAGAGAGAGAGAGAGAGGGAGAGAGATGTGCTAGCTACATTTTGCCAGCTAATTAGATCCTTTCTCTTTGGAACTTGCAGACTTGTCCAATTGCATAATGGCAAAGTTGCAGTTCACAGTCAGGCTCCCGCGGAATCACTTGTTGTAAAAGAAGTGTTTAATTTGAAGTTGATATTTATTCTTCTGAAGAGCGGCCGATAACTCAGTTTTATATCCCCCCGGTGCTCGGCACTCCCCGCATTAAGCGCTGACCTTTACTTTGGAAAACGGATTGAAGAAACATTAATTACGCTTCCCACTTACTTACAGTACGCTACATTTTAAATGGAAAATAAATGTCACGCAATGAAAGGAACACCTCTTTAAATTCCCTCTCCCGACCAAAGCCAAGATGGAGGAACTCGGCGTCGACGCGACCGTGAGCTGAAGGAGGAGGCCTTTGATTGGAGGAGCCTTCTCAGACACCAGCTCACGGGAACCAAAGCACTGCGGGAAGTATCGTAATGGCGATGATTCTCGTCAGCCGGGCCGCTCCGGAATGATCTATACGGCGCACATTTGCTATACGTTCACGCCAGAACTACATTTTCCTTGTATGAAAAATGTTGTGATTTGTTGAAATATTGGAGTGATAGATATTGTCGAAAATAGCCTCTCTCCGTGACGAGAACATTCATTAGCTCTTAAACGAAGAGCCTGAAATCCCTCTTCCTGCTACTCAGAGAAGAGACTGATGGCTTTCTGATGAGGAGGGCCAAGCAAGGAACTTCTGTGTGGCCAAGGAAGGTGAAAGAAGGGACATGTAGTTTCAGGGAGAGAGGGTCGCCAGATGAAGTTTTATATGAAGAATCTCTTTTCAAGAATGAATTTAATGGAGGACTAGGCTTGATCCGTGACTGTGAAACTGGCCCATAATGCTCCGTTAACCCCCCCACCCCCACCCACCACTCACTTCCATCCTCTCCCCACCCCCTGCTTTTTTCTACCACCACAACTTTACTGGCG
>NC_083775.1:5884106-5901606 GCF_963514075.1 Conger conger | reverse complement strand
CACACAGGAGCTGGGTCAGTCATCTGAGACTATGTCTGTGTTACCAGGTACAGCACACAGGAGCTGGGTCAGTCATCTGAGACTATGTCTGTGTTACCAGGTACAGCACACAGAGCTGGGTCAGTCATCTGAAACTATGTCTGTGTTACCAGGTACAGCACACAGGAGCTGGGTCAGTCATCTGAAACTATGTCTGTGTTACCAGGTACAGCACACAGAGCTGGGTCAGTCATCTGAGACTATGTCTGTGTTACCAGGTACAGCACACAGAGCTGGGTCAGTCATCTGAAACTATGTCTGTGTTACCAGGTACAGCACACAGAGCTGGGTCAGTCATCTGAGACTATGTCTGTGTTACCAGGTACAGCACACAGAGCTGGGTCAGTCATCTGAGACTATGTCTGTGTTACCAGGTACAGCACACAGGAGCTGGGTCAGTCATCTGAGACTATGTCTGTGTTACCAGGTACAGCATACAGGAGCTGGGTCAGTCATCTGAGACTATGTCTGTGTTACCAGGTACAGCACACAGAGCTGGGTCAGTCATCTGAGACTATGTCTGTGTTACCAGGTACAGCACACAGAGCTGGGTCAGTCATCTGAGACTATGTCTGTGTTACCAGGTACAGCACACAGGAGCTGGGTCAGTCATCTGAGACTATGTCTGTGTTACCAGGTACAGCACACAGGAGCTGGGTCAGTCATCTGAAACTATGTCTGTGTTACCAGGTACAGCACACAGTTTGGTATAGCACATACCAATCTGGGGACAGCAAACACAGAGCTGGGGACAGCACACACAGAGCTTGGGACAGCACACACAGAGCTGGGGACAGCACACAGGGCTAGGGACAGCACACACACAGAGTTGGGGACAGCACACACACAGAGTTGGGGACAGCACACACACAGAGCTGGGGACAGCACACACACAGAGTTGGGGACAGCACACAGGGCTAGGGACAGCACACACAGCTTGGTACAGCACACAGAGCTGGTAAAGCTGATGAAGGATGCTGGTGGCAGCGTTACAGCACATCAGAGGCGTATCCAGGCTGTTAATTAAGCGGCCTTAACAGGACCCCCCCCCCCCCTCCCCCCCTCCCCCCCCCGCCTCCTGCTCCCACAGTCCGAGGGCAGGGCCCGTCCAAACCAATCAAGCGCCACCTAAATTAAACAGGGCCTCTGATCAGCAACGCCCCGTCCAAATACCCCACACGCCTAATCACTGGGTCCCGGCAGACCCCGGGTCAAGGTTCGAGCAAAGATCCCTTTTTCTACAGCGTCTATTAGGCCCCGTCATTTCAGCATCGGCGTGATGTACCGGCACCGTGCGTGCGCTCGCCTCAGACACACCGCGCAGTGACCTTATCCGCGCCTCCACGGGACACGGCCGCGTGCTTATTTACCGCTCACAACACGCGCGCCTCTCAATCGTCATCCGTCAATATCTGTTCACTGAAGCATCGGCTTCACGGTCCACGCAATATCGCTCCGGCGGAAACAGGGAACGCGGGAGGAGACCGAGGCGTATCGATTTCTCCTTTTCGCATCTTTGTGGCCGGCGCGGGGACGTGACCCAGTTAAAGTCCAGATCGCCAATAAGTACATATTAAAAATTAATATTTCTCCGACAGAGCTAATTAAGAGAGTTGAATGCTCGAGCTAGATTAGGGTATTCTCGATCTGATTTTACAGGAGAAAGAAGCTTCTGCGCATCTTTTACAGAGTGGCATGTTGGAGCAAGATTTGTATTTTAGATCTTGTACTGGCTCAGGAAATGTAACAAATGCAAGTTAAATCTGATGTCTGATTTAGAGCATTTGAAGGTCATTGTTTATTAATAAAATATTTATGAAGAACTGAAAGAGGTGCCGATAATGTGAAGGTTATAAAATATATTTGCAAAATTACACAAATATTACAAGCTGCATGAAACACTTATTATGATATACCACATCACAAAAGCAGCTAATTTTCCCAAACATTCATGCACACGCAAACACACACAGGCACACAAACGCATACACTTCTGAATACACATACGGAGACCTCATTAAATGTCATATTTACAGTAATACAGTATGCTTTCTCCAAAGTGACGAACGGTAAGAAAAACTACAGTGTCAGTTATTAAGTGAAGGGGGATTTGCTACGAAGCCATCACAACTATGATCATAATTATTACTATTTTATTATTATTAGTGTTACTGTTATTATGATTATCATTAGTATTATTATTATTACATTACATTAATGGCATTTAGCAGACGCTCTTATCCAGAGCGACATACAGTTGATTAGACTAAGCAGGAGACAATCCTCCCCTGGAGCAATGCAGGGTTAAAGGCCTTGCTCAAGGGCCCAACGGCTGTGCGGATCTTATTGTGGCTACACCGGGATTAGAACCACCGACCTTGTGTGTCCCAGTCATTTACCTTAACCACTACGCTACAGGCCGCCCTATTTTTATTATCATTATTATTATTATTATTGTATTTTTATTATTATTACTATTAAAGGCACCATTTTGGTGCCTGAAAGACTGAGGGAGCAGTGGGACCTTGGGAGAAGCCACCCCGACCCCCCCCAGCTCTTACCCCTGGCCTCCCGTTCCCTGATCTGGGCGGTTCCCCAGGGTCCCGTATCTATCCCTGGGGGTCTCGTTATAGGTGACAACACCCGTCAATCAGGCATGGGCGGGGGCGTGAGGATCAATATGCCCACAGCCCATGAGAGACACTGGATCCCCTCTCTCTCGGCCCGAACACCGCTGGCTCCAGTCCCATCAGCCCCGGCACTGAGAGCGTGTGACCATGTCCAGTTACCCCATTTTATTTAGCAGACGCTTTTATCCAAAGCGACGTACAAAACAGTGCAGATGAAGGTCATAGTACAAACGACCGAACATGTCAGATAAGGTACAATTCATATATGGTTGATTGTAAAGCCATGAACATAAGTCCAGTACACAAGGTAGATGGGCCAAGTCTAATGACCATACCAAGACATCTACAACTTGAGGAACTACAGTACCGAGACGAATACAAATTCAAAAGTCCTACATTAAGGGACAAAATACAAAGGGCTACAACAGGTCAGTGATCTTCTGGTCCCGGAGAGCCGCAGGGTCTGCTGGTTTTTGTTTTTCGCCGTATTATCAGAAACCAATTCAGCCCCAAAAGTCCAGTTGGGTTGGGGTTAACTGTGCAATCAACTGCTTTAATTGATCAATTAAGTGCTGAGTAACAACAAAAGCCAGCACGCCCTGCAGCTCTCCAGGACCAGGGATGAAGACCCCTGGTGTAGAGGATGGGTTTCTGCTGAGGCAGCACTTTGGTTGAAGCTGCACCTGACAGAACTGTAGGGTTTATTTTAGTACCTTCTTATTTTACGCCTCTCTTCATTTTATACCTCTAAAAGCCCTAAAGGAAATGGCTGCACAAGCCACTGCCACACAGAGGGTTTTACTAGACTACAGTACTACTACAGCAACACAAACAGGGTACTGTCACACAGAGGGTTTTACTAGACTACAGAACTACTCCAGCAACACGAGCAGGCACTTTCATCCAAAACACCTGGCAAGGCAAGATGTTTCCAAACCTCTTTTTGTTTGGGAAAAGCGTGATTTGACGAAGCCACACACTTAAATCAGAACGGTTTATCACGACACATAACTGAAGTGTGGCCTGATTTGTGCACATGTAGTCTTCCCATTTCTTTGAATACATTTCAAACCACAATTTTGTATTCATCCTCATCAAAATGTCAATGGACTTGCATGTCTCAATTAAGCACATTAAAAACGAAAATGGTCATCAGTAACTGATGATCATAAACTCATGCAATTGACTTCTGTTTCAAAAAGCCATTGCCCACAGAAATAAAGGTACAGAAAGTGCCTAAAAAGGTACAAATGCTTGTCGCTGTACCCTATAGGTGAATAAAATTGTACACTGAGCCAGCAATATAAAATGTGTACCTGCTTTTGAAAAAGTAATTTGTCCCCAAAGATAACATTACTGTACTTTCAGTGCACATTCGGGAAATGTGATCCTCGACAAAAATGTACCTCCACTGTCACGTTACTTCTGAATGCGCACAGATAGACTTCACCCTTCAGAGTAGTACAAGAAACCAGTGATGTGACAGCAGGCTAGACCACGCCCCACGCCCCCCCCCGCCAGGTTACATTACACACTGCAGCGGGGTCAGACGCAGGCCACAGCCACAGCCACAGTGACATCACAGCCACAGCCACAGCGAGGCTCCGCCACCGTTCCCGCGCTGCTGCTCCGGCCGCGTGCCCAGCGGCGTTTACAGCCAAACCCATAAAACCAGCTCTCCAGTGCATCTGCTCCCCGTCTGGAGGAGAAACAAACGCTTCAGTCGCACTCGTCCCTCTCCCTCTCCCTCTCCCTCTCTCTCCCCCCCCTCTCTCCCTCTCTCTCTCCAGAGACTGCAGAGGGGAGATAAGGCCCATCCACAGCCCCAGACAGCACCCTGCACTCAGGCTCACCTCCACGCGTCAGCCACGGGAAACCATCCGTCACGCCGAAGCCACACAACACCCACAAGTGCCGTTTTCCTTCACCTGTTCCTCTCTACTGTGTGTGCGCTTGCCCTGCGATCAGACAACTGTAACGTGCATCACTGCAAACTGTAAAGGCATCACTGCAAGCTGTAATGCACACCACTGCAAACTGTAACACACATCACTGCAAACTAACGCACACCACTGCAAGCTGTAACACACATCACTGCAAACTGTAACGCACACCACTGCAAACTGTAACGCAGACTATGATACAGAACAAAGGGGACAGAGTTTCCTCCATTTTGTGGGGTTAAACTGTGCCATCAGATCACAGTCATGAGGCTGAATAAAATGACATATTTCCACTTCATCCCTAAAAAAAAGAATTGAAGACGTATTAAATGTATAAAGATAAATACTGATGGTAAGAGGGTCGTGCATGTTTTAGGGCACACAGAAATATAACCATCCATCCAATAAATATATTTCGGAAATATTTTACACAACACAACTGCATCATAGCTGCTTCGGGGCTTCTTAATAAGACACAAACAAATCCATTTCAAACGAAGTTGAATCATTGATCCGCCGATGAGGCACGTGTGATCGCGTGGCAGAGAGCGTGAGATATCCACCGTGTCACCGCCGCAGCGGCCATTTCCATTAGCGTCCAATTACAGGAGGAAGGCCCCGCACCTGGACGTGTGCGATGCCCCTCTCTCATAACGCGGCTCATTTCACGCACTTTACACACGGCACACAGCGCACCGCTAACAATGCGGCGGCACACGCGTTTACACGCGGCGGACAGGGGCCTGACGCACGCCACACGTCTTAAAGACACGGGGTGTCACGCTGACATTCTGCGCGTGTAATACGTGCCATCGCTTAATGTGACGTTGTTTCTGTTAGTTTTAGCCCTTTTGTGTTTCGTTTCATCGGTCACGCGTGCAATGAGGCGCTGCGTTTAATTTTACTGAAATATGGGAAAAGCACGGGGGGGGGGGGGGGGGGGGGAGTGTTATGCTCCGCTTTGGAATAACACGCGGAATGCATCAGGGGAGTCCCCATCCACATAGTACAAATACCTTAAAGTGCTGTGCCATTTCTTCCTGCTAATACGGTTCATAATGGGCTTTTGATTCAGAATTTTGACGAGGGGTGCAAAGCCGTGCATTTTACAATCACGCAATGTGCTAGGGTCAGGGACGAGTAGCACAACTTTTAGCACAAACGCTCGAGAGTGCAAATCTCTATTCAACCCTTTGAAGAGCTGGTCTTTTGGAATGTTCCTTCAAAATTCCAAGTCGGTGTTCTAGAACCCCGTTGCTTTCGGTCGCCGGCAGCGATTGTTACATCATCGGCATTAGAATGTTCGGTGAAGAAGGTTCTAATGGCGCGTTTGTGACCTCACACCTGAAAGGGTTAAAGGCGGACCCTCCCCCCCTGTGTTAGGCTGACAGAGCCCAGAGAACGGAAAGCAATGATGATACAATCAAAGCATCTCTTTACGCAAAAGTATCATTTTCCCTTATGACATTTTAATCAATGGCTGAGTAATGCATATGAACACAAATCACCCAAAATCAGGTTAGGGGTTTTGCTGATGAGATAATGGGAAAGCAATCTGCCATCATTGCACAATATCAACCCCTCGATAAATAACAGTGAGATCACAACCGTAGGCAGAGACGGGCGGGTGGAAGGACCGGGCGATTCCAGGCTGCTACTGTACCCGCCTGAACGCGGGGACATTACCCCTGCACGTATCCGTGCATCAGTTTACCAATCTGCTTTTGCATCATGGCAATAACAAATAGAAGAAGAAAAAAAAACAGAAAAAAAAAAAAAACTGATGAAAATTATGGACATGAAAATTATGAATAATTAATAAACAAGCTTTTACAGTTAAATGCGAGGAGGATATGATGAAACTACTGCATCATTCGCATTCTAAACGATGCGCCCCCTCCCCCCCTCCTCTGCAGTGCGCGCAGAATAATAAAGTTTGCGCTAGCATTCATATTAAAACTGTAAATTATAAGTTGTCAGCCATTTGGAAATATATATTTTTTTTTTCGCCCCTCAAGTATTACTGTTTTGTTTCTTTGCGATTACTCCCAGCAAAACAAAAACATCAGACATAAAGGTTTGTTTTTGCGATGGTTCTTAGTTGCGTCTGATTTGGGGTAATTAGCCGGGCTCGCGGTGCCCGTAATTGCCCCGCGCTGCCCCTCCGAGGCGCGTGAACGTCCGGCCCGGCCCGCCCGCGGGGCGGAACTGCAGGCCCCGCGGAGGTGATTGATTGCGTCGGTATTAGCCAGGTAAATCTGGGCCGGGATTCGTTTGAAAGAAGAGCACTGATGAAGATGAATTATCGGGGACGGGACGGGCTTGTGTTTCTGTGTTGTTGTGGAAACGGTGATGGATCGCGTGCCGGGGTTTTTTTTTTTCCCATTACCTGACAGCCCCCGGAGCGGTTAGCCCCCGGAGCGGTTAGCGGGGCGGCTCTTATCTCCAGACGTCCGGCCCGCGTGCCCCCAATCCGTCCCCCCCCCCCCCCGATTACCTGCGGGGTCCCCCCCCCTGTACCTCACACAGGTGGGGAAGGCAGACCGGCCTACAGCAGCAGATTGCCGGGTAGAGCCAGCAGCAGGCCGGAGGCCACAGGCGGACGACACGGATCTCATGCACGACCACCACCAAAGAGGCGGCCATTTTGTGCTTCTGCTTAAAGATCCCCTGGGGGGGGGGGGGGGGATATTTCACAAAGCAGGATGGCTGAGTAAGCTGGAGAACTAAACCTGGTACAGCTCTTTTTACCTTCAGTCCCTGTTCAAGATTCGGGAGAGTTCTGGGTCTGACCCGGTGCAGTTATCCAGCTAACTCGGTAAACGTGGTCCTGGAACACGGAATGCCGAGCTTCTCCGTAAAGAGGGCGTGGCACGCTGGTGACATCACTATTGGGGTGGGGTTGTGTAAGTGTTTTTTGTCGGGGGCTATAATATGCGACACATTAGAAAATGAGATGGATAAATTATTCTTCAGAAACAAAGCAGGGTTTTAAATGAGCAGCTCCTGCTAATTTATGTTTGATATGTGGGCCACCCATGGCATTGCGGTCATTGATGATCAATACATCATTCCTAACACAATATGAATAATTGCTATTTTTCACATTAAAGCTACTTATTCGTGGGCCCCAGTTAAACATATTTCCATGCAGTTATGCAATTTTAGCTCTTCAAAACCCTGAAATGGTATCCTGTGATTAGGAAAGGCCCACTAACTGAGGCATTCATTTTCATAAAAAGCGTAATTACGGAGACGCCAAATTGCATTGGTGAATTTCCGTAACAGGTGTTGAATTGCAAGAGTTAAAAAAAAAAAGATGGGACGCTCAATGCACTCAAAATTATGCTAATAAAAGTTTATTTCCTCCTTTAAAAACCCTTTAATAGAATATTTCCTAAATAAACGCTAACCGTTATATTTCGAAACTGTTAACTTGAAAAACGTGAATTCCTGCAGTATCGCCCGTTTGTGCAGGTTACAGAAGTGTGTCTCTGTGCAGGTTACGGAAGTGTGTCTCTCTGTGCAGGTTAGGGAAGTGTGTCTCTGTGCAGGTGAGAGAAGTGTGTCTCTCTGTGCAGGTGAGAGAAGTGTGTCTCTCTGTGCAGGTTAGAGAAGTGTGTCTCTGTGCAGGTTAGGGAAGTGTGTCTCTGTGCAGGTTAGGGAAGGGTGTCTCTCTGTGCAGGTTAGAGAAGTGTGTCTCTGTGCAGGTTAGAGAAGTGTGTCTCTCTGTGCAGGTTAGAGCAGTGTGTCTCTGTGTGCAGGTTAGGGAAGTGTGTCTCTCTGTGTAGGTTAGAGAAGTGTGTTTCTGTGCAGGTTAGGGAAGTGTGTCTCTGTGTGCAGGTTAGAGAAGTGTGTCTCTCTGTGCAGGTTAGGGAAGTGTGTCTCTCTGTGCAGGTTAGAGAAGTGTGTTTCTGTGCAGGTTAGGGAAGTGTGTCTCTGTGTGCAGGTTAGAGAAGTGTGTCTCTCTGTGCAGGTGAGAGAAGTGTGTCTCTCTGTGCAGGTGAGAGAAGTGTGTCTCTCTGTGCAGGTTAGAGAAGTGTGTCTCTGTGCAGGTTAGAGAAGTGTGTCTCTCTGTGCAGGTTAGGGAAGTGTGTCTCTCTGTGCAGGTTAGAGAAGTGTGTTTCTGTGCAGGTTAGGGAAGTGTGTCTCTGTGTGCAGGTTAGAGAAGTGTGTCTCTGTGCAGGTTAGGGAAGTGTGTCTCTCTGTGCAGGTTAGAGAAGTGTGTCTCTCTGTGCAGGTTAGGGAAGTGTGTTTCTGTGCAGGTTAGGGAAGTGCGTCTCTCTGCGCAGGTTAGAGAAGTGTGTCTCTCTGTGCAGGTTAGGGAAGTGTGTCTCTGTGCAGGTTGGGTGTGTGTCGCCCGTCTCTCTGCGTCATTGGACCCTGGAGTCAGATCCTGGCCCTGAATTGCTCCTGTAAATACCCTGCTGCCTTCTGGGATGGATGTGTGAAATCCCGGCTAAGGACAGGGCCTCGGCGAATGGATGAGGCCGATAGAGCGGGGGAGGGGGAGGGGGGGGGGGGGGGAGGGATTGTGCGAGGAATTGTGGGTAGTAGCACTGTGGGGAATACAGAGCGGGATCAGGTGAAATATGGGCTTGCACTGCTACCCAGTGGAGGGACTGAAGAACAACAGCCCGACTCCGGGGTCTGGACCCACTCGCCTCTGAAAGACTTTAACTTCATCACACTGACAGATCCCCGGAGTCCCAGCTGTCCGGTGTGTCTTGAAGGCGTGCGAGGCGGACATCGATCAGGAAAGGTTACTTTTAGTCTCCCAAGTTTCCTTTTCTGTGGGGGTAAATGCCGTTAAAAAAAAAAAAAAAAAAGGCTCAGTAAAGTTTCATACAGCCTTCTGCTTCCAAGCAGCTGATGTGTTTAGTTATAGCAATATGAACTAATGTGGAGTATTTTTAGATCAATTCAGCTGATCTGCAGAGCAATTAAACTGTAAATATTTCATGCTGATTAAAGGAAGACCGCGAAAACAGACGACGTAGAACAAAATGGAGGCACGCATTTGAACGACCAAAAAAAAAAAAAATTCTTGAAAGTGAGTTCTGCTGAATTTGAATATATATTTATAAATTTGATAAATTAGACTTGGGTTAATGACTATTTGAGACAATATCATAAACTTCCGAGGGTGCTGAACTGCAGTGCATGATCCGTACTGCGGGGGGCACTGTGACCAGTATAGTCTGATGTTTCTCACATCTCTCAGTGACCAGTGCACTGGCAGAAGTAATTAACAAATGAACACATTAGGAAACGGCTAATGTTAATTGGCAACACGTAGAGATCATTGTAACGATTCGAAAATCACCATCAAGTGTGATCTATAACTGAACCATGTGGAGAAAAGGACACGGGATTTATAATCCTTGTTGAACAGTAAAGTAAAGGCCCTCTGACGTAGAGCGTGTTTGTAATGAGTTACACGGATCATCGGACTACACCGCTGACACAGAGCATTCGCTACACTACACCCGCGCTCAAGCACACACACACGTACCGTCACGCCGAATGATTGACAGCCGTTGCTACGGACACCCTCTCCTCCCTGAAAGGGATCAAAAATGGCGGCCCCTCCCCGGCCCCGTCCTGGCGTTTGACGGATGGCTCTTCTCCAGAGCATTCCGGGGCTCATTTTCGCGTGTGAGAAGAATATTTGTTATGATAGCGTCTCGCCCCGTGATTTACGGCCCCTTTGGACCGGGGGGTTTGGGCTTTTCGGATGCGTTCAGCAGAGCCGAAATGACCGCCAGGAGCCTTCAGCGCCACGGAGCAGAACCAGCGGTGAGCTCATTTCACCAAGCAGAGCGACACTGTACATAATAAAAAAAAAAGTAAATAAGTAATGTGTTATTGAGCTGACACTTTCATCCAAAGCGACTTACACTTGATTAGACTAAGCAGGGGACAATCCCCCCCTGGAGGAATGTGGGGTTAAGGGCCTCGCTCAAGGGCCTAACAGCTGTGGCTAAACCAGGGCTTGAATCAGCAATCCTCCGGGGTCCCAGTCGTGGACCTTAGCCACGAGGCTACAGGCGAGACGGCCTCCACATGTCCAGTAACCGGTCTGACAGATGGCCGAGGTCGTGGGTGTAACTGGGCCCGTTCCCTGGTGAAGCAGCCGGGTCCGGGAAAAGGCCTCAGAGCAAGTTAACGTGAGAACGCTCTCTGGCGCCGCAACCCCTCGAAGTCAAAATAACATTGCTGCCCTCGGCCAGGGGGGCAATTTCTCCTTCAGCTGACGGGGGACACGTGTGACTCCGGACGTCTTGGGGACGAGCGAGAGGCCAGAGTTTAAATCTCCGACGCGCTACGCAGGGGCAGAGAAAGCCAGCGTATGTAAAAACATTCAGAGAGCCGCTTTCTCCGCTCCCGGAGAAAGGGGACCGTAAGATGAGTGTGTCTGTCAGGGGGAGCCGTCTTCCTCTGAGCAATGGAAATGAAAAGCCGATAAGTTCGGCTTAAAAATCCTCTCCAAAGTTTGATGTGACATCTTTTACCCGGGCCTCCCCCTGCTTCGGTGGCTGGTTCTCTCTCCAGAGATGAGCCCCTCAAAAAAAAACACCTGCGTGAGCTTCGGCAGGATCGATGTCCCATCATCCCCCTGGGAGTGAGTGACGGTTGTGGATGCCTGGGTCGCCTGATCGAATTTTTTGGAGGAGAGAGGCACTCCGCGCAAAGACGAAGGAATTAGAACGTAGCGTAGAATCACGCAGCGAATTCACGGCACATTCAGATGCTACTCTTGACTGCTTTTATGGCGCTGCTACGGGACCGCTACCGCTGTCGAAAATAAGCCTGAACAAAGCTCTGCCCGGCAACAGAACCAGGCAGCACTAAGGCGTGAGGTCACAAACATGTTCTGAACTCAACATTCTAACTAGAATTAGATTGTGCTGATGTCACAATCACTGCCGGCAACCCAAAGCAGTGGAGTTCTGGAACACTGACTCTTGAAACGTTGAGAAAAAAAATAACATTCCGTGAGTCGTGCTCTTCGGGATTGAAGGGCCTCTCGCCTCGGTGAAGTCACGTTCAGCCCCTGTGGCTCAAGCATTTCTCCTCCTGCCTCCGAGCAGCAAAAGGGCCTCACAAATCTCCGGACCCATTTCACACAGGCGGGCAAGATTTAACATCGCAGGCGGGCGAAACATCGCTCTTTCTGCACAAGTACAGAAAAAAAAAAAAGGGACCACACAACCGCGTTTACGCGTCTGCGCTCCGACGCGGAGGCGCTGTGATTTTCGGCCGGGTCGGAAACCGGGGGAGTCGTGGACCGCGTGTCTCTGGGACGGCGTGGCGTGAGAGGAAAGGGGGGCGGAGTCTCTGCCCACGCGGAGCGCCGTCGGAAAAGCAGAGAGGCAGCGGGAGTTCCGTTCTCCTGGCTCCTGTTCCAATGCTCCTAAATTTCCGGGAATTCTCCTGCCCAAATCACCCTCCCCCCCCACCTCCCAGTAGCTCCAGAGACCTGGGTCTTGGCAATAACCCCCCTGCTCCCCGACACCAACCTCCCTCACTGGTGTGTGGAAATATTTATATAAGAACAGATGATAATATTTATAAACGATAACTCTTTGCTAGCGCGTCACGGCTAAACTTCCATTCCGTGCACCTCCGGCGCACTGGCCCCTTTGATCCCTCTTGTTTACAGTGAGTGAAAACGGCACCGATCCATCATCGCCGTTTTAAGCACTCTTATCAGAGCGACTGAGAGCAGGTCCTCCATTCTGTGTCAGAGGGAAGCACTCAAGAGATTTTCTCTCTCTTGCAGGTGTGAGCGGGGGTGGGGGGGGGGGTTGTCTCTATGACGAGTGGATTTTTTTTGTTGGTTTGACACACGGATTTTGGGTGAGAGGGTTTGTTTGGGGAATGATGGAGGGACCAGGTTCAGCAAAGGGGGTGTGTGTGTGTGTGTGAGTGTGTGTGTGTGTGTGGGTGAGCTGTGTGTGTGTATGTGTGTGTGTGTGTGTGTGTGTGTGAGGTGTGTGTATGTGTGAGGTGTGTGAGGTGTGTGTGTGTGTGTGTGTGTGTGAGATGTGTGTGATGTGTGTGAGGTGTGTGTGTGTGCGTGTGGGTGAGCTGTGTGTGTGTGTGTGTGTGATGTGTGTGAGGTGTGTGTGTGTGTGTGTGTGTGAGGTGTGTGTGTGTGTGTGTGTGTGTATGTATGTGTGTGAGGTGTGTGAGGTGTGTGTGTGTATGTGTGTGAGGTGTGTGTGTGTGTGTGTGTGTATGTGTGTGAGGTGTGTGTGTGTGTGTGTGTGTGTGTGTGAGGTGTGTGAGGTGTGTGAGGTGTGTGTGTGTGTGTGTGTTTGTGTGTGTGAGGTGTGTGAGGTGTGTGAGGTGTGTGAGGTGTGTGTGTGTGTGAGGTGTGTGTGTGTGTGTGAGGTGTGTGAGGTGTGTGTGTGTGTGTGTTTGTGTGTGTGATGTGTGTGAGGTGTGTGAGGTGTGTGAGGTGTGTGTGTGTGTGTGTGTGTGTGTGTGAGGTGTGTGAGGTGTGTGAGGTGTGTGTGTGTGTGTGTGTTTGTGTGTGTGATGTGTGTGTGTGTGTGTGTGTGTGTGTGTGATGTGTGTGATGTGTGTGTGTGTGTGTGTGTGTGTGTGTGTGATGTGTGTGAGGTGTGTGTGTGTGTGTGTGTGTGTGTGTGATGTGTGTGAGGTGTGTGTGTGTGTGTGTGTGTGTGTGTGATGTGTGTGAGGTGTGTGAGGTGTGTGTGTATGGGGGGGGGGGGGGGTGAAAGTGGCAGAAAGTGGACGTCCTCCTTCAGGGAAGATAAGACCCCATCGCCATGGCAATGTACGTTCCCCCCCCCCCCCCCCCCGGCAGGGTCAAGGGCCGGGCAGGGGTCAGCAGCCGGTCACAGGACTGGACAGCTTCCTCTCAGAAGAGCATCACTGCCCCCCTCATCGTCTCTGCCCTGTTCCTCTGCACATCAGCCTTCCCAGCACCCACTGCTGCAAAACCCACATAAATACACCGAGCACACCAGGAACGGCACACCAACCTATTCATGCGATTATCTAATCAGCCAATGGTGTGGCAGCAGGGAGAGGGATACAATCATGCAGATACGGGTCAGGAGCTTCAGGTAATGTTCACATCAACCATCAGAATGGGGAAAAAATGTGATCCAAGTGAGAATGACTGTTGGTGACAGACAGGGTGGTTTGAGTATCTCAGAAACTGCAGATCTCCTGGGATGTTCACGTACACTAGCCTCGAGAGTTTGCAAAGAATGGTGCAAAAAAACAACCCCAAAAAAAACAGTGAGCAGCAGTTCTGCAGACAGAAACACCCTGTTAATGAGGGATGTCAGAGGAGAAGGGCCAGACTGGTCAAAGCTGACAGGAAGGTGACAGTAATGCAAATAACAACACATTACAACAGTGGTATGCAGAAGAGCATCTCTGAACACATAACGCATCATAACTCTTAGTAAATAGGCTAGAACGTAGGGCAGTCTGTAGCGTAGTGGTTAAGGTAAATGACTGGGAGACACAAGGTCGGTGGTTCAATCCGCAGTGTCACCACAATAAGATCCACACAGCCATTGGGCCATTGGGCCCTTGAGCAAGGCCCTTAGCCCTGCATTGCTCCAGGGGAGGACTGTCTCCTGCTTAGTCTAATCAACTGTATGTCGCTCTGGATAAGAGCGTTTGCCAAATGCTATTAATGTAATGTAAAATAAGTCTGATAAATACCTAATAAAGTGCTCGGTGAGCGTATATACACATTTTTGCCTCAATCACTTGACCCCATAGAAAAGGCACGAATGTTCCCAACTGACACAAAACGGGGGGAAAGTTTTTTTTGACATCAGGCAGGTCACTGGGTGCATGCCGCAGTCAGCCGGAATATAAAACACTGACTACTTAATCTAATCTGGTAAATCTAATGCATTTCACCTGCAACCACAAGGTGGGGCCCATAAAACAGGCACGCTCAAATTAAGGGCCCGGGTACCGCAGAGATAAGAGGCCCGTGATGAAATAGGGGACGAAGGGGGCAGTATTTGATTAAACTTTAATAAAAAAAACGTTATGCTTTATAATAATTAAAAGAACGTACGGCGGGCAGGGGCGACGTCGAACGAGCTTTGTGCATTCTGAGAGAAAACAGCGAGTGATGAAGCACGCCTCAAAGTTAAGTTAAAGTAATTTAAAAGGAATAACGCTGTCCGTCCGGGAGAGTGATCGCCGCGCCGGTCCTTCTGGAGCACGCTGATTAGCGCGGGCCGTCCCTCTTTATCTTGCCGCTTTCAAGAAACTGGAACTAATAGAGATAAGAAATGTGAAATGTTATCCGCGGGGAAGGGTTTCAGCGTGGCGCAGCCAGCAGAAACAAACAAGCAGAAACAAACCCCGCCGGTCTCTGAGTGCTGAAGCGGCCGCACCTCTGACTCACTAGAGGCAACCAGTCCGAACACCCAGGGCCGTTTCTGAGATTACCAACCAGGAAAAGTAAGCATTGCTTTTGCCCGATTGCAGGACTACCCAAGTCAAGTCAATGAAAACCGGGAACATCTAAAATTCTCTCTCTCTCTCTCTTTCTCTCTCCCTCCCAACCTTTCTCTCTCCCTTTCTCTTTCTCTCTCTCTCCTTCTCCCTCTCTCTCTCTCTTTCATTCTCTCCCTCTCTCCCTCTTTCTGTCTCCCCCTCTCCCTCTCAACCTCTCTCTCTCCCTCTCTCTCCCCCCCTCTCTCTCTCCCTCTCAACCTCTCCCTCCCTCTTTCTGTCTCCCCCTCTCCCTCAACCTCTCTCTCTCCCTCTCTCTCTCTTTCATTCTCTCCCTCTCTCTCCCTCTTTCTGTCACCCCCTCTCCCTCTCAACCTCTCTCTCTCTCCCTCTCTCTCCCTCTCTCTCCCCCTCTCTCTCTCCCTCTCAACCTCTCCCTCCCTCTTTCTGTCTCCCCCTCTCCCTCAACCTCTCTCTCTCCCTCTCTCTCTCTCTCCCTCTTTCTGTCTCCCCCTCTCCCTCTCAACCTCTCTCTCTCTCTCTCTCTCTCACCCCCTCTCTCTCCCTCTCTCCCTCTCTTCCTCTCTGCACTCCTCTCTCTCTCCCCGTCTCTCTCTCCCTCTCTCTCCCTCTCTTCCTCTCTGCACTCCTCTCTCTCTCTCCCACCCCGCTGAGTGTGTGTTCTCTGCCACATGGATTGGTGAACTCTGACCCGCGGCTGACCCCAGATGGAGTTCAGGTAATAAGCCCTGAGAGAGTTCTGTGGGCCGGGCCCCACAGCTACGCTCATCAATATGGAGCGAGAGGGAGGGAGGAGAGAGAGGGAGAGAGAGAGAGGGGGAGGAGAGAGTGAGAGAGGAGGATCAAGTACACTGCCCCACCCCTCTCATTCGTCAGGGTGTCCCTCTCCCTCTCCCTCTCCCTCTCCCTCCATCTCAGTCTCTGTGGTGAGCTACTGTGCGTGCGAAGGTTGGGTTCCTGCCTCCCCCCCACACCCCCGGGCAGACCCCCCCCCCAGCTCCGGGCTGGAAATCCTGCTTCCGCAGGCCCAGTGGGGGGGCCTGGTCGGCACACAGCGCTGTGACGCTCCACTCAGAGGAGAGTCAGGCAGCCAGCACCACAGAGAGGCTGTGCGTCAGGAGGGGGGGTTGAGCCCCAGTTGAAAATGCGGGCTGGTCGTCTTTCAACTTCTCCATCAGCTCAGACCCACGCCGTCTCTGCTGCTACGACACTCCTCACAGCACCTCCTCCAAGGCACCTCCCCAATTAACCTCCCCAACCCACCTCTCCAATTAACCTCCCCAACGCACCCCCCCAATTAATCTCCCCAACGCACCCCCCCCAATTAACCACCCCAACGCACCCCCCCAATTAACCTCCCCAATTAACCTCCTCCAGTGCACCTCTCCATGCACCTCCCCCATGCTCATCCTGCAGTGCGCCTCCCCAACGCTCCTCACCAATGCACCTCCTTCACACATTCCTTGCGGTCAGCAGGCAGGGAGCGATGCCACGCCTCCTGCCCCCCTCAGGACCCGGCAGGCCCCCGGCACTGGAACAGAACGGCCCTCCGGGTCCCCCCGGACATGAACACTGCCTCGCAGTGCAGACTGCTCCCCTCTGAAGACATGAATCACTTCCTGCCCCCCTTCTCACTGGACGTCCCATCCATAACCACCGCACAGGGCAGGGGCATCCAACCCTGGTCTTGGAAAGCTGCAAAATCTCCTGTTTTCATTGTAACTAAACAGCTATTTGATCAATTGGAGCAGTTGATCACATGGTTAAAGGCCCATCAACACCAAGAACTATAACTTATGAACGATAACGGTCTGTGAATAACTGAACTGAAGCTCAGCTGTGTCATCTGCCATTTTGCACGCGACGCCCTGTAAATTGGGACGGATTTTGATTGGCTGTCAGTGTTTTATTGTTCCTGCAGCCGGTAAAAATTGTGATCCCAACGCTATCGTTTGTCACTGACGTTGTTGTGAGTGGACAATAATAACAACGTAAAGTTATTGTTCTTGGTGTGGATGGGCCTGAATGATGTCACAGCATTGAGTGATGATGTCACGGCGTTGAGCGATGATCTCACGGCGTTGAGCGACGATGTCACGGCGTTGAGCGATGATGTCACGGTGTTGAGCGATGATGTCATGGCGTTGAGCGATGACGTCACGCTACCCTCGCACGCGGTCCGGGATGCGAGCGGAGACCTGGCGGGGCTCAGCGGTCGACGCGGCGCACTTTGACCCGGACGCAGACGGGCGTCCGGCCGTGGCTGACACACCGCTGAGCCTCCAGCTGCACAAACAGCAGCGCCGCGCGGAAACATGCCAAGCTCGCGCGGACGGACATAAACAACCGCGCCCGTCAGCCTCGGCCGCGCCCCCGCGCCCCCCCCCTCCCCTCAGCCCC
>NC_083775.1:5846606-5874106 GCF_963514075.1 Conger conger | reverse complement strand
AGCACCTCTCCCCATCCCTCCCTACCTCCCTGTGAACCTTAATTGTTGTCTCTGTGACTTGCTTTGTGTATCGGTATTTTTAGTTGGCTAGGTAAGCAGTGTTTGGATAGTTAACTTTGGTGACTTTTGCTCTGTTTGTTTGTTTGTTTGTTCAAAAAAAAAAAAAAAAAAAAAAAAAAAAGGCCCTTGTCCTTTTCTTTGTTGTACAGGTAGCAGTTGAAATTGTACTTACCTCTAGGGTCTTTCAGCGAACTTATCTCTGGTTATGGGTATGCACTTTGTTGTACGTCGCTCTGGATAAGAGCGTCTGCCAAATGCCAATAATGTAATGTAATGTAAAGAAAGCCCACACTCAGTGCCCTGATGTCCCGTTCTGTCTTCCTGGCCTGGGCATTCATAAAGAGAGCTGATGCAGGCTGGTTAACTGTAAGTGTTATTCACAGGGAGTGACTACAGGAGTCTCTCGTCATGAGCCCAACGAGACAGGGACAGCCCTGCCAACTGTAACCCTCCCACCCAGAAACGGCTGCTCGATAACCGTGTCCCTCAATCTCTCCCTCACACCAGCTCTGTTCATACATGCATGTAGTATAACATGTTGGTACAAACTCCCCTGCGTGTTATAAGGCAGGTGTAACAGGTGAGAAATTGCCTGAGTCCGAGGTGGGATTTGAACCCCGGCCTTCTGACTTGTCCAAATTATTTGTTGAACGAACGCGTTACCAGTCAGCTAAAGACAAACTCGCCTCTAGCCAAGGGCAACAACGTTCTTTTTTAATTTGAGGGTTACGTCATCGGGGAGTGTTGTCGCGATAACCTGCTACCAGCCTTCGCTTTCACTGCACCATCCGCGCTTACTAGCGAACTAGCCGAGCTAACCATGCTACACAGGCATGTCAATAGGAGACTTTTTTGGGATGGTATGACGGGAAGGGCTTGTATTGAGTCAGCTATTTTGAGCAGCTCTGGCTCAACACGCTATTGGGCCAAGCACACCTGACCAGGGCCAATGAAAATTCTGCAACAGAGACAAGAAACAGGCAGCCTCTCTCAGACCGGTGGACGGCACAGCTAACAGCATTTTCACTGATCCACATTAATATCCCGTAACAGGGGGGGCGTCTCCCAGGCCCCGAGCGGAAGGGGAGGAAAGATGAAATATTAATTAAATCCTGCGGCTCTCCAACGTCGTCTCCTCCTCTCCTCTCCTCCCCACCCCCCTCCCCTCGTCTCCCTGCGCTCGTTAAGAACTTCCTGCCCGGGACGCGATTATTAGGGCGTCGTTTAGCGGCGCGGAGGACGTCGGTGCGACTTATCTCGGCGATCCAGGACGCGGGCGCCATGGAAACGGGGCGGGGGAGCGGACAGTGATGCATGCCCCTGCGGCCTGCGCGTTTATCGAGTCCTCCCTGCGGCCTGTGCGTTTATCGGGCCCGCCCTGCAGCCTGCACGTTTATCGAGTCCTCCCTGCAGCCTGAGGGTTTATCGGGCCCGCCCTGCGGCCTGCGCGTTTATCGAGTCCTCCCTGCAGCCTGCGCGTTAATCGAGTCCTCCCTGCGGCCTGCGCGTTTATCGAGCCCTCCCTGCGGCCTGCGCGTTTATCGAGTCCTCCCTGCAGCCTGCGCGTTTATCGAGTCCTCCCTGCAGCCTGAGGGTTTATCGAGTCCTCCCTGCGGCCTGCGCGT
Source organism: Conger conger (assembly GCF_963514075.1). Taxonomy (NCBI): domain Eukaryota; kingdom Metazoa; phylum Chordata; class Actinopteri; order Anguilliformes; family Congridae; genus Conger; species Conger conger. The sequence goes on along the minus strand of NC_083775.1, from coordinate 5,872,421 downwards.
TTATCGAGTCCTCCCTGCAGCCTGCACGTTTATCGAGTCCTCCCTGCAGCCTGCGCGTTTATCGAGTCCTCCCTGCAGCCTGCGCGTTTATCGAGTCCTCCCTGCAGCCTGCGCGTTTATCGAGTCCTCCCTGCAGCCTGCGCGTTTATCGAGTCCTCCCTGCAGCCTGCGCGTTTATCGAGTCCTCCCTGCAGCCTGCGCGTTTATCGAGTCCTCCCTGCGGTCTGCGCGTTTATCGAGTCCTCCCTGCGGCCTGCGCGTTTATCGAGTCCTCCCTGCGGCCTGCGCGTTTATCGAGTCCTCCCTGCGGCCTGCGCGTTTATCGAGTCCTCCCTGCAGCCTGCGCGTTTATCGAGTCCTCCCTGCAGCCTGCGCGTTTATCGAGTCCTCCCTGCGGTCTGCGCGTTTATCGAGTCCTCCCTGCGGCCTGCGCGTTTATCGAGTCCTCCCTGCGGCCTGCGCGTTTATCGAGTCCTCCCCGCGGCCTGCGCGTTTATCGAGTCCTCCCTGCAGCCTGCACGTTTATCAAGTCCTCCCTGCGGCCTGCGCGTTTATCGAGTCCTCCCTGCGGCCGGCGCGTTTATCGAGTCCTCCCTGCAGCCTGCGCGTTTATCGAGTCCTCCCTGCGGCCTGCGCGTTTATTGAGTCCTCCCTGCAGCCTGCATGTTTATCGAGTCCTCCCTGCAGCCTGCGCGTTTATCGAGTCCTCCCTGCAGCCTGCGCGTTTATCGAGTCCTCCCTGCGGCCTGCGCGTTTATCGAGTCCTCCCTGCGGCCTGCATGTTTATCGAGTCCTCCCTGCAGCCTGCGCGTTTATCGAGTCCTCCCTGCAGCCTGCGCGTTTATCGAGTCCTCCCTGCGGCCTGCGCGTTTATCGAGTCCTCCCTGCAGCCTGCGCGTTTATCGAGCCCTCCCTGCAGCCTGAGGGCCTGCCTTCCCTCACGTCCACGTCCAAGTTTGCACAGCAGTACGTTTCTCACTCTTCCCTTCTCCTCCGGTTAGGAATGCACACTTATAATCGTCAGTCATCCGTCTCTCCTTCTGTCTCTCTCTCTCTCTCTCTCTCTCTCTCTCCCTCTCGCCCTGTCTCCCTCCCTCTCTCCCTCTCTCGGTCAGTCCCTCTTTCAGTCGCCCTCTCCTTGTCTCTCGCTCCCTTCCCGTGTCTCTCTCTCTATCTCTCAGTCCGCCTGTGTCCCTCTCATCCTCTCCCTCTCTCGGTCAGTCTCTCTTTCAGTCTCCCTGTCCTTGTCTCTCGCTCTCTTCCCGTGTCTCTCTCTATCTCTCTCTCTCTCTTTCAGTTCAATTTCAATTCAGTGTGCTCTATTGGCAGGAAATAGATAGATAGCAGATATTGCCAAAGCAAACATGAAACATACATGTTTATAACAGTACCTAAAAGTAAAACATGACAATAATAAACACTGCTTATAATTACAATTAGAGCTACTGATTCAGATAAAATAAGTAGAAATTATAGTGTTAATAGTTAGGAAATAATAATAATAAAATAAACAACAAAAACAACAAATATGTAAATGTGTCATTGTGTTCATGGTTGCTCACTGCCTCTCAGGCTGTGGCCGGCTGTGTGCTCCAGGGTCACGCGTCTCCCTGCCTCTCCTAGGAGGATGGGGAGTTTCTCACCATCAGGGAGAAGGATGAAATTTGGGCAAACCTGTGGGTTTTTTTTTTTTTTTTAAACTGAAGAATGTTCTCTCAGTTTCACACTTTGTGCAGAATAATACAGTGTGTGTCTCTGTCTTCACCTCTCTTTACTGGACAGTGTGTGTCTGTCTTCGCCTCTCTTTACTGGCACAGGGAGCCTGTCCTCCTTAGGGAGTCAGGTGTGCCTGTGCCAACCTGTCTCCATGGCCACACTGGCTCCTCAAACTGCCTTCAAACTGTGTCTGTCTCACTCTCCCCATCTCTCCCTCTCCCCCTGAACCTCTGCCTTTCTCAGTCTCTCTCTCCCCATTTCTCTCTCTCTCTCCCCCCCTGAAAGTGTGTCTGCCTCGGCAGCCCCAAAAAAAGCAGCAAATGTTTTCCTCAGAATGAATGTAGCGGAGTCAGTCAGGCGCAGAATGCTGTAAACTCTGAGTTCGGGGGGCGGCGTGCATATTGATAAAGGCCCGCGTGGCGTTGCCGGGACACCCCGGAGTGCGTCTGCGGCGGCGGTTCTCCATAAACCGCGGAGCGTGACGCCGCCGATCGCACAACAGCAGGCCGCTAATGCAATATTCATGCGGGGAGAGATTGAGGAAAAGGGTTCACGCCGAAGACGCTGACACTCGCTGCTCCGTCTCCGAGATGCGGAGCGCGGAAGAGCGAGGGCGCGAAGCGGAGGGCGGAGTCCGGGTCGACCGGAGAAAAAACGCGTTATCGACCGGCCGCGTATTTTTAACAAGGCAGCCGACCTGGGCTCATTAGCTCGCTAGCACAGCTTTCTCAAAGTTGCGCTTAGTTTGGAAATGCTAATGCTTGCAAGATTTCAATGGATTTTTTTTTTGTTGTTTTAGCACCTTGCTCCTAGCCGTTGGAACACAATTCAGCAGCCCAATAGTTCTATGCCATGAAGAACATACGGTATGGAGATGATGAATTCCTGCTACGCTGCAGTTTAATAGGAGTCCTACGTTGTGGCTGTGATTTGAGAGTCATACGTTGTGGTTGTGCCACAGGTTGAACTCGAACTCGAGGCCTGAATAAGCAATCGACACAGGAGCAGTTGAACGAACAGGTTACGCAATAAGAAGACTAATTCAGCAACATTCAGGTGAAAATCTATTACTTATCGAGACAAAATGTTGCTTCACTGGAAAGATGATCAAATGGATAATTAAACATACATTTTCTGGAACGTTTCAGCAGACCAATAACAATATTTTGAAAGGTCTGTTTAAGAGAGTCATTACGACTTTGAACAGTTATCATGGTCTGGGGTTTTTTTCTGAACTTTTATCACATACCAAAGATATGATGCTAGATACCATTTTGCTTTTAGGTAAACTAAGCAGTAGGTACACTTTCATGTTATGTTAAATAAAAGACACCTGGCAACAGAAAAACATTTTTTTTTTAAGTAAATGTTTTACTGTGTCACAAAGCCAATTTCAAACTATGAGGGAATTTCCCAACGCCATATTATCTCTACAGCAAGCATAGAGCTGCACAGGGCTAACCTTTGGCTGAAAGTGTGCTTGCCCCAGACGATCAAAGTCGCATATGAACACTCGCTCCTTCTCGATAACACAATGATTCCCGCTCCCGCCCTGGCCTTCATTGCTGGAATTCCCTGTTCAAATATTTAAAGTCAAATATAAATTCTGCAGCGCCGTTTAACTCTTAGCACAACACTGCTCAATAATTAAAAGGTGTTTAAACATGCACCCTCTCTCAAAACTTTTGTGTTAATATTCCCTTTTTGCCAAAGACGATAAAACCGCTCGTTCAGTCTCACTCAATCAGTCACTGGCCTCGGACGCAGGCAGGAATCCAGCGCCGCAAACATTCGGCGAGGCTGTGCCTCTTAGTTAAATAATCCGTCCCGCAGATTGGATTAAAAGCACTTTCCTTTGTGAGCCGCCACTCTGCGTTAGCGACATCTTCTTGGGTGACAAACGAGCCCGTGGATAAATCAAGAGGAGCTCAAAGTGTTTGCCGTTGCAGCCGAAGCCACTTTTTCAAAGCGTTTTTCTTTTTAAAGTTAATTGGTTCGGCTTACTGAGCCGGCCCGTCGCTGGCTGCCTTACACCGCGTTCCACTCCGTTAGGTCAAAACAGCCACTCTGCCACAGGGCAGCAGCGCGTGGTTTACTGCTTAGAAAATTAGAAGGTATTAAATTTGTCAGAGACTTCTTCTTCTTTTTTTTCTCCCCTTAACAAAGTTGTCTAAGAGAGAGGGTGATAAAAAATGTTGAATCAAGAGAATTCCAAAAAATGTTTTTATGTGGGCAGTACAATACAATACAAAACAAAACATAACATAACATAACAGTGCAGTACAAACCTTCTGGAGCAGTGTCAACGTTTTCGTTTTTTCACCAGTAACACACATTACACACACACACACACACACACACATCTTTTCATCGAATTTGTGTATTTTTGGCAACTCAGTCTTGGTGAACACAGGCACCAGAACCCAAACCCTAGGCCACAGCCTTCGTTTGACAGAAACTTTTACTTTTACCTGCTTTTACAGGTTTTGCTCAGAAGAGGAATAAGGTACATTTATGAAGGAGGAACCATGGGTGCCTAGTGTCTAATATACGTGACTGGGAGCCTGGAAGGTCAGTGTTTCAAGCCCCGGTGTGGCCACAATAAGATCCACACAGCCATTGGGCCCTTGAGCAAAGCCCTTATCCCCACATTACTCCAGGGGGGGTGGTCCCCTTGCTTAGACTAATCAACTATAAGTCACTTTGGATAAAATAATCAGCTAAATAACAAATTCATATTCTTATTATTGCATCACATTTGAGGAGCAAATGCCAACACTATAGAGCCTGGAGATGCCCCCCCCTAAAATCTAGATTTGTTTTTTTGTTCCCTGCTTAGTCTAATCAACTGTAAGTCACTAAATAACGAATGATGAGATTAATCGTAAGGATACCTTCCACACGCCCCCGTCCCCGCGGGCCGTAGCATCCGCGGCGGCCGAGAGGCGGGTCCCTCCCCGCGTGGCGGGCGCGTACGGTGACTCATCGCGAGGCGTTTCCGCGGGTACGGTGACTCATCGCGAGGCGTTTCCGCGGCGTACGGTGACTCATCGCGAGGCGTTTCCGCGGCGTACGGTGACTCATCGCGAGGCGTTTCCGCGGCGTACGGTGACTCATCGCGAGGCGTTTCCGCGGCGGCGGGATTAATGGCTCCGCTCCCCGCGCACCGCGGCGTCTGGGAGACGTGCGCTCACGGCCCTCGCAGAGTTAATTGAGCGCGGCGAGGCTCTATTAGATCACGCCGTGTCAGGGAGGGAGAGATAATGGGGAGGCGCGGCGTTTCACCCCCAAAACGGGGCCGCCGCTCGGCGTAACCCCGCCCGCGGGCTGCCAGGGGGGGCCCGGGGCCCAGGCTCGGTCCCCAAGCACCCTCACAGAGGTCAAGGTCAAAGCCCCGGACCCAGAGGTCAAGGTCAAGGACAAGTCCAGAAAATAAATTCTACATTTCTAGATTTCAGGGCTCGAGAGTGCTCCCATTTTCGGAGCATTTGATCCTCAAATCTGATGTAATAAGAATAATAGTTATTTATTTACCTGATGCTTTTATCGAGTGGGTGAAGTGACTTAGTTGATCAGACTAAGCAGGGGACAATCCCCCCCTGGAGCAATGCAGGGTTAAGGGCCTCGCTCAAGGGGCCCAACGGCTGTGCAGATCTTATTGTGGCTACACCGGGGCTTGGACCACCATCCTTCTGGGTTCCAGTCATGTACCTTAGCCACCAGACTCCCAGCTAGCTAGTGGCTAAAGAAAAATATGTACGAACTAGAGTCATGTACCTTAGCCACTAGACTCCCAGCTACCTAGTGGCTAAAGAAAAATATGTACGAACTAGAAAAATACATTTAGCAAAAATGTTAGCATAGAGCCTCGCCTCTGCTAATGTGTTACTCAATTGTCTTCGGCCAGTGATACGGACAACCGAGTGGTCTACTGCTTGTTCAAGCCACAGTTTTGGGGAGGAACGTCCTGGGGATTAACTTTCTTACAAGAACGTAGAGGATCACCATTACTACCATCATGACCATCGGACAAGGCTTTCCAGGTGGTGACTTGACATTTAGCCATTATGAAATTATTGAATAATTTATTTTTATTCTTGCTCATCGGATCTGGGACCTTCCATTCTTTTTCAGAATCAGTGCCTGTCCGTGTCAAAATACAAGACATAAACACGTCCCTGCCTGTGTTAAAGTCATTGACAAAGTAGTCCTACATTTTCGGAAAGAGACTGTCGTCAAATTTTCTGAAAGTTCACACCGTCAGAAAACTTCCTACCTTTTGCGTAGCAAGACAAACATTACTTTTGCCGCAAGGTAATGAAAGATTATAAAACCTGAACAAACAAACACATGCCAGAGGACTGAAGGATGGATGTAACAGAACTGTATGTTCAGCACAGTAGTTGTTCAGCAGAAGAAAATGTGGTCGTATCGCTACATTACAGCGTTAGCTCCAGATGGCGAGGATGCTCGCAATTTAAGAGTGAATATTCTTTCTCTCTCAGGAGTTTGACTTTAACATCTGTGAGACAGTAAAATATAGGGAGAACTTAGGAAAAAGTAGCAACCCATCGCAGTCTAGACGAGTTATAAACGCTTAATACAGTATTTATAACCCAATTATAACATATTAGCATCTATGTATGTTTAATCCTTCTAATACACATTAGTCTAATGTACCATTAAGAGGAATGAATAGGCTGCAAAATGTTTGAATATGGTATTTATTTGTTCATTCTTTTATAAACAGTGTCTCCAGTATTACTAAAAAAAAGTTATCTCTGATTCAAATTCGCATTAACATGCAGGAAAAGGAAGTTGAAAAGGAAAATAAAAGGGGTAAAAAAAAAAGAGAAAGAAAACGGAAAAAAAACTATTTTCCCAGAGAAGCACTAAAACGAGGGAACAGGGCCCATAACTCATCTCTCTCCCCGAAAAAAAAAAGGAAGGCCTTTTTCTCTTATGCAAATGTGGACAAATTCATCTCATAGTTGCTCCGCAGATTGATGAAGTTTTAAAAACCCCCGCACAGCCTAGGGAAAAAATAACATTTTCCAGGTGATAAATTTTTCCAATTTCTGCAAGACAAGTACATAAACTTGTTCAATTAAGAGTGGAGTCTGGATATGAGGGGCCTGGACGTGGAGCGGCACCAGCACTGATGGGCTATTTTATTGAGTGGAAAATTGAATCAAATTGCTTTATTGAAACAATTCAGCTGTGCTACCCCCCCACTCCCCCGCTCCTCCTCCTCCTCTCCTCCTCCCCCTCTCCTCTCCTCTTCCTCTTCCTCCTCCTCCTCCTCCTCCCTCCCTGGCTCTCAGATTTGGGCCCCTGGGGGCAGAGGCCTCTCTCCTCCCCAGCTCTCAGATTTGGGCCCTGGGAGCAGAGGCCTCTCTCCTCCCCAGCTCTCAGATTTGGGCCCTGGGAGCAGAGGCCTCTCTCCTCCCCAGCTCTCAGATTTGGGCCCCAGGGCAGAGGTGGACCCCTGGACACCCTAGTTCCGCCTGGCGGTTTCACGCCGTGATGACGTGGCCGTGACCCGCTGACGGCCTGACGAAGCTCCGTAATTAACGCTTCTCTCATTCCAGCACCTCTCACGGGTTCATTTTCTCCGCAGTGGACTAGCTCGTCTCGTCTGAATAAAACGCTTTGGGTGCGATCGTCTACGTGTATTTCTGCGGGTTTACCCCACAAAACCCCTTAACGGGGCAGAAGGCATATCCTCCTGAAATCTAGGCAAGAAAAAAAAAAAATAGCTTTCGGTATCTTGGATGACACCAAGTGACGGTGACCCGCGCAGGATGAATTTCAGGGGCGGAGTCTAACGGACCGCGGCGTTAACTGCCGGCTTCCAGAGAACATGGCGCAGTGCGCGCGGCCGTGATCACGGCGGGAATGAGCGTCTCTGGCGCTGGGCGGCGAGGTCAGGCAGAGGTCAGGGAGAGGTCAGGGAGAGGTCAGGGAGAGGTCAGGGAGAGGTCGATCGGCGAGCAGTGCGTTCCCCGCAGGCCATCGTCTTCGTCGTCTTCATCGTCTCGGCGGCTGAATGGGACGCGTCCAGAGCAAACGGGCGTCCAGAGGACCGCGCTCCCCGCTCGTTACGGGAGAGGGCCGGGGTGACAGGGCCATGGATCTCCATTAGAGCCACAGCGCCCGCTGACTTTCAAACTCCGACAGAGAGAGGAACCTGAAGAGAGGGACCCGGAGGCACAGGGAAGAGAGAGACCTCTGTGTGTGTGTGTGTGTGTGTGTGTGTGTGAGTGAGTGTGTGAGTGTGTGTGTTTATGCACGTGTGTGTGTGTGTGAGAGTGTGTGAGTGTGTGTTTATGCACGTGTGTGTGTGTGTGTGTGTTTATGCATGCGCGTGTGTGTGTGAGTGTGTGAGTGTGTGTGTTTATGCACGTGTGTGTGAGTGTGTGTTTATGCACGTGTGTGTGAGTGTGTGTGTGTGTGTTTATATGATTCAAATTGGGTTCCATCTTAGCCTTTTTGATCTGCAGTGTGCAGAATTACCTTTTCTGATCTTCACTTCAATTTGATTTGTGTAAACGGGAGCCGGTCTGGTTGAGTCAGGAGTCAGGGCTCAGGACTCAGGGCTCAGGACTCAGGACTCAGGGCTCAGGGCTCAGGGCTCAGGACTCAGGACTCAGGACTCAGGACTCAGGACTCAGGGCTCAGGACTCAGGACTCAGGACTCAGGACTCAGGACTCAGGGCTCAGGGCTCAGGGCTCAGGACTCAGGACTCAGGACCCAGGACTCAGGACTCAGGACTCAGGACTCAGGACTCAGGGCTCAGGGCTCAGGACTCAGGGCTCAGGACTCAGGACTCAGGACTCAGGACTCAGGACTCAGGACTCAGGACTCAGGACTCAGGACTCAAAAAAGCGTGACCGTCTTCAGCACGATGCACAGCACTACTTCCATATCTCATTTGTACAGATTGTTTGTCAGTTCATTGTGAGCTCAGTCAGGGCTTGTCAATACCAGAGGGGCTGGATTGCTAAAGACAAGCTGAAACGGAAGCTAGAACAGCACTAGTTTCCAGGATATGACGTATATGGCGAGTGAATCATCTCTCCAGGGAGGTTTTTGAAGGACGGAGTAGATTTGACTGACGTTCCCATTGAATGCACAACAATTTCAAATATGCTGCTTTACTTATACTACTCTGTTAAGTTGTAAAATTTCATTTTCCCCATAATATTACTATTGCTCCTAATAAACATCACAACATGGGACAGAAAATATTCAACATTTTTTAAAATTTATCTACAGTATATGATTGTTCTACAAAATTCTCAATGCTCTAGGAATAAAAAGCGGAAGAATGTAATTGTCGGTGCGAGAAAAGGCTCTGCTCTCCCGCCAAGGAAACGAGTCATTTCTCTATGGCGACCGGCCTGAGAGCCGACTGGCAGAGCTCGGCGGATTGGCTCCAGCGCCCGCAGACGAGAGCTCCCAGAATGCCATCTGTGCGCATCTCAGCTCGTGTTCTCTAAACGTGGCGTGATCAAAACAACCGCGGGGAGAGCCTGAGATCTCGCCCTTATTTGAACCGGGAGGCCCCCCCCCTCCTCCACCCCCTCCCCCCCTCCCCCAGGGCCCCCAGCAGCGCAGCGGGGGACCGCAGTGATAGAGCCGTTATCACCCAGCCAATCAGAGCGGAGCTCACGCACCGGCGCCGGAGACCCAGTAAACACGGGCAGCAGCTTTGTGAGGCGAGATCCGAACTCACCGTGAGAGAGAGAACTATCACCCACCGGAGCGCGCTGGCAGTGGGGGGGTTTTATTTTATTTTAAATAGGCTGTTGTTAAACAAGGAAGTAAAGAGCAGACGTGTACGTACAATCCCCACCCCCGACACTTCACTCGAAGAACGATATTAATGCAAAAATAAAATAAAATTAAATGTATTTTCTTCCAACACCACGATGTCATTTGAATGAAACCACCGTTATTTCCCCAAAGTGACACCAGCGGTTTTTACAAAATGGCGCCCCTCGTACCGGCCCTGGCGCAGTGCTGTGAGAAAGCGCTCTGAGACGCTGGGACACGTGCAGGTCGGCTCACGCGTCCTCTCTACGTGTTCAATCTGTGGGATTCAGCGGGTCAACACGCTTTCACACACAGCTAGCGTGCCGCTCCTTCTGCGCGTTCTCAAAGGGCAGGGCATTTCAGCATCTCAGTTAGAATCTCTCTCTCTGCTCCCCACTGTCTGGGATGAGGGCCGCCTGCCCAAAAGTAATCATAACTGGGCACAGCTAGGATGCACCCCCCGCCCCCCGACCCCCAAACGCAGAGCTGCCTCCAACTGCTGCCGGCTGGCACACATTTTAAAGCCCTGCTCTCACCAACTGTGCTCGCCTTGTGAAGTATTACACCTGTGTGAGAAACAAGGTGTGAGAAAAGTGTGTGTGTGTGTGTGTGTGTGTGTGTGAGTGTGTGTGTGTGTGAGTGTGTGAGTGTGTGTGTGTGTGTCTGTCTGTCTGTGTCTGTGTCCGTGTGTGGGCGTGTGTGTGTGTGTGTGTGTGTCTGTGTTCATAATAAATTTCACTGCAGCATATTAAATCAAACCCACTTCATGGGAGACCCTTTAAATAACTATGAGTGCCCTCTGTAATATTGGAGAGGTATTCATCTGAACACCTTCTCCTCTCCATCCATCCCTTCCTCTTGTTCTCTCTCTCTCTCCATCCCTCCCTCCATCCCTCCCTCTCATTCTCCCTCTTTCTCTCTCCATCCGTTTTCCTCGCTGACCTCCTCACCTACACTCCATCCCACCTCCCAGGAGTGATGGGTGAGGTAATAAACCTAACTGCTTGTGAAATTGCTCTTAAGTTAATATGTAGAAGAAATTGAATAAGAAAAGACTGATTTAAATTCATCACAGAGACGGCGGTCTCCGGAAAGCCAATTCCTCTCCTCTCCTCAAATCACTTTTGGTTTCAGTTTGGTTAGTCAACTTTATTTGAATCAGTGTCCACTCCAATTAAAGCCAGACACTAGTGAAGAAATAAGTGCCTTATCCAATCTAACTATAAAGTCCTCTCCACTCCCCCATCACTCACACAACCCTTCTTTCCTTATTAACTTCTGCGATGGCCGTGTCTACGAGACATTTTCTTTTGGACTTTCTCTCACTTTGAAGAAATAACAGGATTTTTTTTTTTTTTACAAGTTGGGAAGGTCAGACATATCCACACATTGACTGAAGGCTGCTACCTGAAGCGTAGCGGTTTCTCTCGTGCAACCCTTTTGTCAGTCATTCAAGAGTGTTCCATGTCCCACAAAGCAGAAGTTCCCTGACATTACATTAATGGCATTTGGAAGACGCTCTTATCCAGAGCGACGTACAGTTGATTAGACTAAGCAGGAGACAATCCTCCCCTGGAGCAATGCAGGGTTAAGGGCCTTGCTCAAGGGCCCAACGGCTGTGCAGATTTTATTGTGGCTACACCGGGGATTGAACCACCGATCTTGCAGGTCCCAGATATTTACCTGTACTGAACTAGGCTACAGGCTTCCCCCAAGGTAAGTGACATCACCAGGTCAGTGACAGGGAGGTCTTGAGGCCGCTACCTCCATCCCACAATGCAACAGGCATCCAAAGACTCCAAAGGCTCATTCCAATCTCTAATTTTTCTCCTCTTTTATTTTCTTTCTTGCCCCGAGCTCCATCCATCGGGAGAGGAGAGGAAAAGATGAAAGAAAAACAAGGAACGACGGGGAAGCCGAGAAAACGTGAATTAGGCGAATGGAATGTCCCTGCTCCTTGAAAACATCAGTTACACACAGGGAGTGGTGGATCCCACAGGTCGTTTATACGTCGCGCTGAAGGAAAAAATACTTCCGCAAAAGGATGTGCTGGTGTTTCCTCACAAGAAAGGAAAGTTTGGGAGTTCCTCGGAGGAACATCGAACGGGCGGGACTGTCCTTCAGGAAATCACCAGAGGTGACACCAGCGAACGAGGTAAGCACCACCTCCGTCCTCAGCTACACGCAGACAGTCCTGCACTCAGAGACCGTCTGTCAGTATCACACTGCTATAAATGATTAACGGACAGTTAATACTGAGTAATTAATTCATAGCCTCTTTTTCCTGATATCATATCACTCATTCCAAACTCTCTCAAGCGTGGCACATTTACAGGACCAGAAATGATAGATCTGCACAGTATTGCGCCAGGCAGGATTGTCCCCTGTTTAGTCTAATCAACTGTAAGTCACTTCGGATAAAAGAATAAGCTAAATAACTAATTATTATTTTATGAAAAAATGTATTTTACTTTTCTGCGTATACTGTTGGGCCTGTTAGGGCATCTACAGTTTATTTGATGTCAAGTTTAAAAAAAAGTTTGCTCGATGAAAAGAAAAATACTGAACATGTTCATGGTTTCTCTTAAACTACATCAATGGACCACAAACCCTACTTTACTTGCAATAACTTGCGATGCCGCGTAAGGTGGCACATCCCAGAAAATGTTCTCTCGATGTTACTGGAACGTTTGGTCAAATTACATAGAACTGTTATAGCATTGCCACTACTGAGCAGTAACACTGTGAGGATATTTGTTAGTGGAGATTATAGTCTTCTGCCATCATCTCAGACCGCAGTGAGAGGCACTTCAGCACCATGGACAGCATCCCCTCTACCTGCGCTGCAGCCGTGCCTCCCCAATCACACCTCCAGGTTATAACGCTTCATAAGCGCCTACACAGGACAGCAGTTCCTCCCCCAAATAACACATGCAGGTTATAACGCTTCATAAGCGCCTACACAGGACAGCAGTTCCTCCCCCAAATAACACCTGCAGGTTATAACGCTTCATAAGCGCCTACGCAGGACAGCAGTTCCTTCCCAAATAACACATGCAGGTTATAACACTTCATAAGCACCTACAGAGGACAGCAGTTCCCCCCCCAAATAACACCTGCAGGTTATAACCCTTCATAAGCGCCTACGCAGGACAGCAGTTCCCCCCCCAAATAACACCTGCAGGTTATAACGCTTCATAAGCGCCTACAGAGGACAGCAGTCCCCCCCCCCCAAATAACACCTGCAGGTTATAACCCTTCATAAGCACCTAACAGAGGACAGCAGTTCTTCCCCAAGTAACACTTGCAGGTTATGACGCTTCACGAGCCCCTACAGTGGACAGAAGTTCCTCCTGAAGTAAAGACAACAGGCTTCATAAGCCCCCTAACAGAGTTTATACGAGTCAAAGAGGGTTTACTGCACTCCATCAGAGTCGGTTTAACACTGAACATTTTCCTGTGCGTCTCAGCACATCCCCTGGAGCGGGGCTGCGGAGGGAATCGATCGTTGTCACAGGACGGCCAATCAATCAAATCAAAATGCCGGACACTAAAGATGAGAAAAGAATCAACACGTACAAGTACTCCTCTGGTTTGCAGGTTGAATTATACGCATTTAGTCCAGCACAGTTTATGTATAAGGCGTTTTGAGGAGGATTCTGCATGCTTGCAGGCCGTTTTCCTGAGTGCCAGGACTGAGGACTGCTGGGCGAAGTGTGCCCCCACCACCTGAAGCATATACAAATGTCTGATCAAGACGTTGTTTAGCTAATTAAATTATGAAGAGCAGAAATCCTGAAGCTGTGCAAGGGTTAACTGAAATCGAGGTGTAGGGAGTCTAGCAGTGACGTGATTCAATAACGTCCAGAAAGCAAAAACCAGCAGACGCTGTAGCCATCCAGGACTGGAGGCTGATATAAGCCTACACACAAGCTACAAACCAGCTCCTGTTGGATAGGGAATACCATACCAAACATACTATATGGGCGGCCTGTAGTGTAGTGGTTAAGGTACATGACTGGGACCCCGGTGTAGCCACAATAAGATCCGCAGAGCCGTTGGGCCCTGGAGCAAGGCCCTTAACTCTGCATTGCTCCAGGGGAGGATTGTCTCCAGTTAATCAACTGTACGTCGCTGTGGATAAGAGTGTCTGCCAAATGCCAATAACATAATGTAATGTAATACCATAAATGAGAATGAGATTTTTAAAGCTTACTTGTGAACGGGAAGATTAAAACCTTTTAGATACAGCAGGTGTAGGCCAGGATGTGTGTGTGTGTGTGTGTGTGTGTGTGTGTGTGAGAGAGACTGTAACAGTGCTAGCTGAATAGCTTCTTGGGCGGATTCACGGCCTGACTGACGTGCCAACCTGCACACTGACATTCACACCCCCACAGGTTCCACCACGCTGCGCATTGGGGGGTGTCAGCGGGGGGGAGGGGGGGGGGGGGTGTCAGCGGGGGGGAGGGGGGACTCCAATCAGAGCGGAAACAGAAGCTTCCCTCTTCCAGGGAGGAAACGGGGGGTGAGTGACAGAAGGGGGCGGGACGAGCAGCAGGAGACAACAACATTAACACCTCAACCCTCAAACCTCACCTTAAAAGGAGGTTTCCAGCTGGAGCCCTGAGCTGACAGAGAGGACCATGGGAAATAAAGTGCGTGTCCAGTCCATGAGGCAGAGAATAACATCAGCGTTTGAAGAGCAGGTTTTTTCAGAACGCATTATATAATTTATTTTTGGCAGTTATTTAGTTGACACTTTTATCCAAAGCAACTAACAGTCATTTAGACTAAGCAGGGGGAAATCCCCCTTGGGGTTAAGGGCCTTGCTCAAGGGCCCAACAGCTGCAAGAATCATATTGTGGCCACACCAGGGCTTGAACAACCAACCGTCTGAGTCCCAGTCCTGTGCCTTAGCCACTAGGCTACAGGCAGCTCAAAAGCCCTTTTCAAAGTTCCAAGTCAGTCAGTGTTCTAGAGCTCCACAGCACCAGTGATTGTGACATCACCATAAGAATGTTCCGTAACACTTCACTTGATCCGCTTGCCATAAGGCTGACATAACCCTGTCATAGACATGATATAACGGGCATCACAAGATGGCATAACAGATTATGTCAGGTTATGTCAAATTACATTGAACTGTCATACTTCTATCGGTAAATGTTATGACGTGTCATTTGACATAACCAGACATAGTCTGTTATACCATCTTGTGTCAGCTGCTACGTCAGGTGTACGACAGTGTTGTTAGCATAATGGCAAGGGGTTCAAGTGAAATGTTTCCAAATGTTCAGCAAAGAACGTTCTGATTTGTGACCTTAAAGTGCTAAAGTTGCAGGTCTCTCTCTAACAGGATGCAGGAAAGGGCTTCAGCAGGCAGCTCGTTTGATTCTGAGGTTGAGATAAAAGCTTCCAGGCTCTCAGCGCACAGCTTCCCATCGGAGTAGAGCTGAGCCCCCCCCCCCCAATCCGTTTCCCTACTGCACAGTCCCGGGCCCCAATTTGCACAAAATGGCGACACAGAAACCGTACTTCCGCTGGTCCAGCGCTCCGCTCTCAAGCCCGTGGAGAGTGCGTGGTGACGTCACGGCCACCTTGCCCATATGTTTTAGCCGTCTGTGCTCTTAAGAGGAAGTCAAAGAACAGCTCAGCAACTCCATAACATCCGTACCCCCGCCCCCCCCGCCCCCTTCCTCTCCCAGTGCACTGTGGGACGCTGTTCTTTTAACCAGTCTCTCTGCGCACGTTTTCCTGTGCAGTGCGTGGGGTTGTCTCCGGGGAGGTTGGGGGGGGGGGGGGGGGGTATGGAGCGTGTGAGAGGGGTGGGGGGACCTCCTGGTCACATGACTGTCCTGCCTCCTACATCAGCACAGAGCAGGGTCAGAACCGGGGAGGACACGCCTCCGGGATACACCGTGATTGGACACTCTTACCACGAGTCCAGGGTTTCCGGCTGGTTCCCACACTGGGAGTTTGTGTGTGTGTGTGTGTGTGTGTGTGTGTGTGTTTGTGTCTGTGTGTGTCAGTGTGACTGTGTATGTGTGCGTGTGAGTGTGTATGTGAGTGTGAGTGTGTATGTATGCGTGTCTGTGTGTGTGTGCGTGTGTTTGTGCGTCTGTGTCAGTGTGACTGTGCATGTGTAAAAATGTGTGTGTCTCTGTGTGTGTGTGTGTGTGAGTGTGTGTGTGTGTGTGTGTGTGTGTGTGAGACTGTGTGTGTGTATGTGACTGTGTGTGTGTGTGTGTGTGTGCGTGTGTGTGTGTGTATGTGTGTGTGTGTGTGTGTGTGCGTGTGTGTGTATGTGACTGTGTGTGTGTGTGTGTGTGTATATGTGTGTGTGTGTGTGTGTGTGTGTGTGCGTGCGTGTGTGAGTGAGTGTGAGTGCGAGGCTCCTTTTGGGAGGTGTTTTTCTCATAAAACAGCACCCTGAACAAGGCACAAAAGGCCCGTAAATCTTGTGCTGCCCCTAAAGTGAGGAATGCAGAAAGCCCCAAACTGAGTGTTTCTATTCACCACACCGCCACCTCTTTCGTGTTCAAATGCCAAGGATTACGCTTTCATAAGGAGACATCCAGGAGCCAGGCTACAGAAAAACATCTCACCTCATTTCACAGAGCCAAGATCAACATTTCCCATATCTCGTAACCAAATCATATTCAAATATATCACATCTAATATCCAACTCATATCCAAATATATTACATCCCGTAGCCAAATACATTTAATCCAATATCCTTATCATATCCAGATTGTATTATTTACTTAGTGTTCCCCGAATTGTTATATCATCCGATTGAGTCAGACCCCCCCCTCCTCCCACCCCGGTCTTCCTGAAAGGGCTCCTGGAGGCTGTGTGGAATACACATGTCATCAGGCACATCAGTAGCCAGCCCCAGTGTTTCCATAAGGACCCCTGGGGGGCCCTGAATGTACTGCAGGACGTCCCAGGCCAGACTTCACATGCAACAACTATGTATAGAAAAAAAACCTTTTAAAAATATAAACATTTTAACTTATGAGGGGGGGTCCCCTGGACGCGGGTGAGCCTGGGTGGGGGGTCCCGGGATCAGGAAAGGCAGAACCGCCCCCCCCCTCGACAGCGCAGAATGCTTCCTGTCAGACACCCGTTCAGGATGAGGGTCGTAAAGTGGGGGGTGGCGGCGGGGGGGGGGGGGGAGGAACTCCAGCTTCCCATGTTGTTCTGTGCCTCTCTCTCTCAACAGGGTGTCCCAAGAACCCTTCCCGCCCCCCGCTGCCTCCGCTCCGAAAACAGGCCCGTCTGGACACAGCGGCGTCAGGCCGGACCTCCAGGACCGCGGGGGGGCCTTCTCCAAACCCCCCCAAACCCGGCCAAGACGCCCCCGTACACGGGCAAACCCCGGTGACCGCAGACAGACAGCGGCCACCGTCACACGCAGAACATTTCTCACAAAATAATGAGGCGTAGCAGGGCAGCCCGTATCCCACAGGCGGAGGTACGCGACTGTGGTTCAACCCCCCGGTGTAGCCACGATAAGATCTGCACAGCTGCTGGGTGTTTTGAGCAAGGCCCTTAACGCCACATAGGCCTGAGTCAGGGGGCGGCTGATTGGTCGAGCCCCAGAGGCGTACAGGAGCGTCAGAACGGGAGCGCAGATCTCCTGTGGTGCGCAAGGGGTCGGCCCAGCGTCTCTGCGGTAAACACGCCGGTGCGCGAGGGTCCCCGCTCCAACACTCCCAGCGCACTGCTCACATTCTCTCGCCTTCCCTCTCCTCCCTCCATTTCTCTCCCTCCGACTCTCACTGCCCCTCTCCTCGCGATCCTTTTCCAATCACTTATTTTTCTCTTCATTCTTTTCCTCGCTCGTTACCTTGCGTCTAGCTCCCGTGCATCCGGAGAGGCAAGAAAAAGTTTGTCGGTTACAGACGTGGCAGATGGGGAGGGGAGGATCCACAGCTCGGTCACGCATTCCAAAAAAACACTTCCACAAAGGATGCACTCATGTTTCCTCGCTCAAAGGAAAGTTTGGGAGCCTCCTCACTTCCAGCTCCTACATAGATCTTAGAAAGGACATTTAAAGGGTTGTAAAGTCCTTTAAAATGGCGGAGCTCACGTCAACTTCCCGGCCAATCAAAGAACAACAAGATAGATGGTGAAAAATAAGTGAGTGGACAGAGCGCCCCGCCTTTCCTCTCCCCCTCTTTTGTCCTCCCTTCCTCCAGTCTTTCCCAGCATTCACTGACGGTGAGTGAAGTGCAACAGCCCCAAAGCTGAGCGCTGTACCGCTGTACCGCCACAATGACAGACGACACCGTACGATACCATACGGCACGGCACAACACAATACAACAGGGCACAGCACCTTATGACCACCGTGTGACACCTTATGACACCGCATGACACCCACCTCATGACACTGCATGACGCCCACCTTATGACACCTTATGACACCCACCTTATGACTTATGACACTGCATGACGCCCCCTTATGACACCGTACGATGCCATATGATGCTATATGTGGCATGGCATAACACGGCATGCCACTGTATGTCCACCGTGTGACACCTTATGACACAGCATGACACCCACCTCATGACACTGCATGACCACCGTGTGACAGATGACATCGCATGACACCTCATGACACCCACCTCATGACACTGCATGACGCCCCCTTATAACACTGCATGACTCCCCCTTATGACACTGCATGACACTGCATGACCACCGTGTGACAGATGACATCGTGTGACACCTCATGACACCGTACTGCGCTGTGAGCCCCGGGCCTCAGGCTCCGCGGCGCAGAGGAACTGGGCCACCGTACAGCACATAAACCCCGCCTGACGCCCGGGCAGCCATCAATCAGGCATTACTGCCTTTCGGATAACCCGCTAAATCTCTCACCAACCCGAGACCGTATTTAAGAGAACCGTGTTTTCGCGCTGACATTTAGGGCTTTTGAATCCCTCCCACTAAAACGGGAGCTGAGCGGCTCCTGTGCTTTATGACCCCGGCCCACTTGACTGGCGGGACGGCGAGCCGTAAATAACCCCCCCTGTCCCCGCGATGAGGGATCTCGCACCTCTCCGCGAGGTCTGAAATACGCGGCCGCGGTCAGGGCTTTACGAGCCGGCCGGGCCGCCGCACGCTCAGCGAGGGGAGATTTACAGAGCGGCGGGAGAGGCTAAACGCTGACCGCGCCACGGCCGCGCGTTAGCATACAGCACACAGCACACCTCACGGCCAGGGCCGCGGCACGCTCAGCGAGGGGAGATTTACAGAGCGGCGGGAGAGGCTAAACGCTGACCGCGCCACGCCCGCGCGTTAGCATACAGCACACAGCACACCTCACGGCCAGGGCCGCGGCACGCTCACAGAGTTCACCTGTTGTACTGTGTGTACGTGAGGAGTACATCAGCGCTGTTACAGCAGGAGGTGTGTGGTGTGTGTGTGTGTGTGTGTGTGTGTGTGTGAGTGTGTGTGTGTGAGTGTGTGTGGAGTGTGAGTGTGTGTGTGACAGTTTGTATGTGTCGAAGCATGTGTGGGGGTGTGTAAGTATGTCTAGAGTTTAAGCATCTGTGTGTGTGTGTGTGTAAGCATGTCTGTAAGCATCTCTGTGTGTGTATATAAGCATGTCTGTAAGCATCTCTGTGTGTGTATAAGCATGTCTGTAAGCATCTGTGTGTGTGTGTGTGTGTGTGTGTGTGTGTGTGTGTGTAAGCAAGTCTGTGTGCGGTTGAAGTTTCGGTGTGTGAGCACAGTCAGTGTGTGCTCATGTTCTCAAAGACAGAGCCCTTCTCCGAGGGAGAGGAGAAAGCAAAGAAGGAAGGAGGGGGTGAGAGGAGAGGAGAGGTGGGGGAGGAGGAGAGGAGAGGAGGAGGGAGGAGGAGTAGAGGAGGAGAGAGGAGGCCAGGCAGGCTGGGAGAGCAGTGGTGAAGGGGATAATGGTGCGGATCGGAGGGGGAGGTCTGCCTCGTTTTCAATCTGCTCCCAATTAACTCTGCAGAATTCATCTCACACAGACAGCGCCCCCCCCCCCCCACCCCACCACCCCGCCCGTCGCTCTCCCAAGACTGACACATGAAATAAGAGAAGAGCGTCAGATCCCATCTGGTGCCTCTCCACCCGTCTCCTTCTCCATCTTCTCCCTCTGACACTTACAGCGCGGGGTCCTGGGGACGCTGACTTCCCCCGGTAATTACAAACTCACACTCCTCTCCTCACACTTTCCCCCTGTACAACACGGCAGACGCGAGCTATCCCTCCGCATCTCCCCCTTCATCACTCCTCCAACTCCCTCCGTCCCTCCATCACAACACTTTCACAAAAGGGCTTGCTGCTAGTGCACAGCACGTCAAACAGGGATGATAGACTTACAGTAACTTTATTTTGTTGGGCAGGTGTATTGAAATGGCAAATGCAAGTCACTGCGTTCGCCCAAGAGAAACTGTGGGCCTTTAAATCCCATGCCTTCTTTTGCAGTCAATCCACAACTGCTTTCAGGTAACTGAAAATTCTAAGACGCACAGGTCCACTTAAAGCTGACGTAGCTCCCAGAACGCTTCATAACCTCTAACAAATTCACCAGAACCGAGAGTGTGTGATCGAGAGGAAACTGCAAGAGTGACGTGTCTCTTGCGCAGGAAGACCGCAGTACCAAGCAGCCCAGAGGGGGCGCTGTCGTGCGACGAGACAGTCTAAAGCCTGAACTGGGCGTCTCATGGCATTTTTAAAGTAGACTGCCAAGCAAAGTCTGCCCCCGAAAATAACCGAAAGGCAGCGTTTCAGCGGGACGGATCTCCCGGGAGTCCCGTAAGAGGCAGCCGATGCCAGGCAGCGATGCAGGAGCAGAATACAGCGTAATAATGTTATAATGTTTCTCTGTGTAGCGTGGCTCAGCGCACGCTCTCCTCACCAGTAACTGCCGTTAAACTCCGTGATCACACCCTATGACGTCGCATCGTTTCCGCGGCGATAAAGATCCCGATCGTTTCGGATTAATGCCTCCCCCGTCTCTCCGTCGGGTGCTCCGAAACGGTTTTATAGGCGGTTCCGTCCCATGTACGAGGGGGTTTTGCACGATAAAACCGCCATTTTAACAACCGAGCCGGTGCGGCTGAAGCCTCATGTCGCTTTGGGGAAGATCGCCTGGCACATAATCTGACAAGGAGCAGGTTTAAAAAAAACAACAACAAAACAACCTCATTCACTCTGAAGGGTGTCATGTCAGGCCTTATCAGGTACTTCGATTGCGTTCAAATCTGTGTGTCCATATTACCTGGGCGGTTCTAAAATGGCAGCAAACTAGCGCTCCGCAGAGCTGGTGATTGTGCGTACAGTGGCCAGCAGAGCCCGTTCCGCTCAGACACGCGGGGGTTTTCACCGCGAGGGACCACGGAGAGCGGGTTCAAAAGGTCAGGGGCCGCCCAATACGTTTCGGGGGAGCCGCATCATTACCGGCGTGGTATTATCAGTCGCCGTTCGGAAAATTCATTCGCACCGTCGTCTGTACTCCGAGAGGAACGCTGATGACTCTCAAGTCGCAGCGGTGCACGCGGAGAACTCGTTTACAGAAAAACGCAGAGAAAAAGAAAAAAACTGTTTGAGTGGGGCGAGCGTTTATGTTAATGAGCGAATGAGACGGCGTGCCATTCGCTCAGGAGCGGCCCTGCCATTGGACGGCCGTGGCCATTGGGCGGAGCTTAAGAGACACGCAAGCAGGTCAATTTTTCCTGGCACCCACTCGTCTGTAAATCTTCACACAGGCGGTTAACCAAACCAAACACCGTCCCCAACGCCCGTCTGTGTGGAGGTGAGAGGGAATGCCTCTATTCGTGAGGGAGACGAACGCCCCCTTCCCCCCCCACCCCTCCTCACTCTCAGACACCTTCCTCGCACGCTGCGTAAGCCACGACTTCTGCTCCCCCACAATGCCCTTCTTCAGCCGTGTCGCTAATTTTGATTGGCTGACTGGAGCACAAACACAAACCACCCCCCCCTCCCAATCCTCCTCAGATATGAGCTCGTTAGAGTCTGGTCTCTGCCAGGAAATACAGAATGTGTCGACAGAAGCGGCCCTAACAGTCTCTACATTTTTAATAGGAATAGATTGTGGGGGTCGCCCCGCAGAGAGGAATCAGTAGCGGGCCGTCATGGCAGCGGGGGGGGGGGGGGGGGGGGTGTCGGTTCGGTTAAGGGGCAAGCGCATATAACTTGCTGTCACCAGACCCCTCAAATAAGCCCCCGTACCCCTATGTCCTCAGTAAAATAACCAGCTGTACGGATGGATGTAATACGAGACAGAAATGTCTTTAAGACGGGCAGGTCACCCTGGATGCGGCCATATGCCAAGCAAATGTATAATTTAATTTAATTTAATTTAATAGTGTTAGACAGGATTCGACGGGCTGCAGCGCCAATCTTTCGCCGTAACTACAAAGCTGAGTCTCCCGTCCTTGCTCATCCAACAGCAATATGAGACCTGGGGTTATTTGTGCTACAAAGCAGTTAATCCAACCGCCTCGGTGGAAAAAAATGGTTTTAATAGTACGCCATGCTAAGCGTGAGGCGTATAATTTGTGTGTACAAGTCTCCTTAATAAGCATTACATTGGTGCTTCCTGTAGTACCCGGCGTGATTTCTTGACAACAATTTGCACCAGCCCCCCTCAAGCCTAGTATCTGAAAGCATTTGTTGAATCCAAGGGCATACATATTTCAGCAGCATCCAACAAGTTCATAATGATACATATTTTGTTGACCTAATTGGTTTCTTCTTTTGTTTATCATCTTTACAATAAGGTTCCATGAATTGCCATTAACTAATGTAGTTGTTAACTAACTGTCCAGCTCTGTTAATGTATTTGTACATCATTAATTCATGGTAACAGCAACATGAGTTATTATCAATTCATATTGGAATGACAACGTCAGTTAATGTTGTTGTTAATGTTTAATTATCAGTTCATCCAATAGTTTGCTAATGTATACATAGTTATGTACAAATACGTTAGTTAGTTGTTTACAAATCTAACAATAAAAAGTTAATTTCATGCTTAATTAATGTATTTGTCGATCATGAATTCATGTTAACAATTACACTAGTTAATGCCATTTCATGAAACGCAAGTGTGACCGTTATTATTATTATTTTTTAAACGCGTTTGCTGTGAAGCTCACAGGTGGTAAAAGTCGCGCGCGGCTGAGCCACAGCGGCGTGACTGCACTTCCAGCGCATGCGCGCGTTGCCAGGGTGTTGCTAGGTAAGGACAGCGAGCCCGGAACGGCCCCCTGCGCTCCGCCAGCGGACACCGCTGACACCTAGTGGTATTTCTGCGTAACTGCAATTCTGAGTTCCTCCCTCCAATCAAACCGCACAGGTCTTTTCCATTCGCACAGCCAGTGAAGTAGGTCCTCTAACTTTTGGCGCAGCTACACAACGTGAGAACCACTAATATTATGTTTATTATATGTTTATTTTTAAAATCCTGCCCACACAATTACCACTGAAGTGGCCATTCAGGAAGGTTATTCGGGAGGGATTTCTCTGAGACGTGTGGCTGGCTCAGGCAGTGATTGGCTGAGTCATACAGAGCTTGTGGCATATGGAGGTCAGTTCAGTCGGCCATCCACCCCCCCCTACCCCCGACCCCCTTCTGTCCTGGGGAAACACCGTTGACCCAGCCAAAGGAGACCCCAGCCCCAGCCCAAAACAGGCTGAATCCGGACAGGGGGGGCGGGGGGGTGGGGGTTGGTCAGGGGAGAGGAAAAGGAGAAGTGGACACCGACACATACAGGGCGACCTTTAACCCCGCTCTCTCCCTCTCGCTCACGCTCTCACTCCCTGCGCCTGAAGTTAAAGACCCCGCTGCTTTGTGGTCATAGACACCTCGGGCATTCCTGGGGAGGTCGGGAGGGTGCCCGGGCTGGGGGGGGGGGGGTTACAGAGGGGTGAGTCTGGGGTGGGGGGTCAACCAGGAGGCAGCGGTCACACTCTGGTCAACTACAGTCAGCCATTATTCAACCACCCCCCCCCCCCCCCCCCCCCCCCCCCCCCATCCCGATTGGTCAATAGCCCCGAACGCAGAGCGGGCAGGCCCATCCATCGGGCCTAATCATTACAAAGGAGAATCGGCGTAAACAGCGCGCATTACGGACACTCAGCGCAGCTCACAAATCCACTTTAACTGCCTATTAGAGCGGAGGAGTCATCCATAACCCGGCCGGCTCCCGTGCGCGGTAAAGAGACCGGGCCTCTGTTCCTCCACCCCCCCCCGCCCCCGTCACCCCCCCACCTCGCTGTCAGTTCTGCTGTTTAAACAGCGGCACGCACCGCCGTCCTGTCAAAGCAGCCCCGCGATCGCCAATGACAACCCCCCCCCCACCCACCTAACCTCAGCCCACCGAAAGCTGCGCGGAGCTCATAGCTTCAAATTAAAACTTGCGGGACAGCCCGGATTTATTTAAACCCCGCGAGGTGAGGCGGACAGGCTGGTCCGGTGAGGACGCGGGAGACTCCGCTGTAACGCGCGCGTCTGCACAGCCCGCCGCGGCCGGTGCTGAAGCGTCGCTTTAAACTGGAGTCTGGAGCTCCATTTCGGCTGTGTCACACCCCTCCACCAGAGCCGATATCGCCGCCCCGCCTGCCCGCTCACCTTCACACACCTGCGGTGTACCCGACGTGCCTGTAGTGTTGATGTGATATACACTGTGACCGCTGTACACTCTATGCATAAAAGCATGGAGCTGCTCTTCAGACCAAACATCAGAATGGAGAATGAATGAATTCTAAAATGACTTTGACCAGGGAATGACTGTTGGTGCGCCAGACAGGGTGGTTGGGGCATCTCGGAAACCGCTGATCTCCTGGGATTTTCACGCACAAGCCTCTAGAGTTTATAGAGAAAGGTGTATTAAAAAATTTCTAAAAAGCCAGTGAGCAGCAGTTCTGTGGGACAAAATGACCTGATGTTAATAGAGAGGTCAGAGGAGAGGGGTCAGACTGGGTCGAAGCTGACAGGAAGGTGACAGTAACGCAAATAACCGAAGAGCACACAACATGTCAAACCTTGAAGTGGATGGGCTACAGCAGCAGAAAAAAATGTCAAATAAAAACCAAGTAAAGTGCTAACTGAGTGTATGTATACTTAATGTATATGCTGAATGTATGGTTCAAGCCCTGGTGCAGCCGCGATAAGATCCACACAGCTGTTGGGCCCTTGAGCAAGGGCCCTTAACCGCACATTGTTGCAGAGGGGAAGCGTCAGCTAAATAAGTAATGCAATGTTAATGGAGCAGTGATGGGAATCAGGATCTCCTCATGTGTGCGAGTGTGTGTGTGTGTGTGTGTGTGTGTGTGTGTGTGTGTGTGTGTGAGTGTGTGTGAGAGTGTGTGAGAGTGTGTGAGAGAGTGTGTATTTGTGTATGTGCGCGTGAGAGTGTGTCTGTGTGTGTGTGTGTGTGTGTGTGTGAGAGAGTGTGTATGTGTGTATGTGCACGTGAGAGTGTGTGTGTGTGTGTGTGTGTGTGAGAGAGTGTGTGTGTGTGTGTACGTGCGCGTGAGAGAGAGTGTGTGTGTGTGTGTGTGTGTGTGTGTGTGTGTGTGTGTGTGTGTGAGTGCGCGTGAGAGCGAGCGTGTGTGAGTGTGTGTGTGTGTGTGTGTGAGTGCGCGTGAGAGCGAGCGTGTGTGTGTGTGGGTGTGTGTGTGTGTGTGTGTGTGTGTGTGAGTGCGCGTGAGAGCGAGCGTGTGTGAGTGTGTGGGTGTGTGTGTGTGTGTGTGTGTGTGTGTGTGAGTGCGCGTGAGAGAGAGTGTGTGTGTGTGTGTGTGTGTGTGTGTGTGTGTGTGAGAGAGTGTGTGAGTGTATGGGGCATATGAGTTGTGAGTGGGTGAATCCCGGGTCAGGTCAGGTGTGCGAATCTGGGACTGGGGTCAGCGGGAGGTCATCGCTAGGCTTCCTGACCCCGGATACATCCCAGCACGGGGAGCGGGGGGGGGGGACGTCACCATGGAACGGTGCTCCCGCCCGTCTGTCTGTCAGCAGGGAGAGGAACGGCACGGGGGGGGGGAACAATGGACATAAAGAAGAAAGAGAAGAGAGAGGAAGTGTAGAAACAGGAACAGGGGGAGAGAGACAATGAGAGAGACAGAGAGAGACAGAGAGAGTGAAAGAAAGATAACAAGAGAAAGACAGAGGGAGAGACAGAGGGGTTGAGCATGGACAGAGGCAGAATGGGTGAAGGGAACGTGGGGACAGCTGAGATTGGGGGGCGGGGGTCAGTACAGTACACAGTAC
>NC_083775.1:5764431-5846406 GCF_963514075.1 Conger conger | reverse complement strand
ACATGGGTACCACTTCCCAACATCTGCTCCCCGATGTCTGCTCCTCAGCCATTGGCCCGACCTTCGCTGAACAGTCTGTCCCTGTTCCTTAGTGCTATTTTTATAAGTTACAGCACATAACAAGCTGGCCTCTCATGTCATTATCATATAATGTGTAAATAATATTTTTCTTTTGTTCTTTTTTCTTTTTTTTTTTCTTTAAGAAAAATACTTTTAACAAAGGGGGGGGGGGGGGGGCAGGGGCTTTATAGAGACGGTCAAGCAGCAGCTCAGTCGAGGTCAGGTACTTTTGGACAGAGATTTAAACAATAATAAAACATCCTCAATTCAGCTTATTTTTACCTTCTGCGGTTAATGGCCAGGGCGGCGTTCCACCGCTGGCAGAAAGCGGCCCCCCCAAAAAACAAGTGCAATTAAACGGCCTGACACCGTCACCGTACGAACGGTGAATCGTAACCCTGGTTACAAGCCGTGGACAGGAAGGGTCCAGCCGGGTGCACGTCAAGATGCTACTGGCAGAGCTCTAGAACTTGTAGAGCAGTGTTCTAGAACAAAAAGTGTCTCAAAGAATTGTGGGGCAAGCCTGGCCGTTTCATATCGATAGTTATGTTGCCCTGGCGACATTCAGCGGGCCTAGGTGCTACCCGACTCTTGATTTTATTCTATTGACTGATCCCGTTTTGGGTCTTTTATGATATCGAAAACACAAACAACAAGTTTTTTGTGTCCTTGAAGCACTTGGCGTGTCGATTCTTTCAGAACCGCGGTGGTCTTATTTGCTGGTCACGAGCCCGAACTTTACAGCGTCAAACATTTCCGCCGAGTACCTTGATGAGCGTACGAGTGTACGCAACACTCTCCCTGTGTCCCTATGATGAAACGTTGCTCCGTTATATAATCTACGAGTGAGCCGGCGTTGGTTTGTAAACGGCCAGTTCGGTCATTTAGCCAGGGTGATTGTTGGAAACGAAAGCCTGCGCACACACTGGCCCTCCCAAGACTGGAATTGCCCTCGCCTGTTTAATAATGCGTTACGCCATTGGCTCATTAGGTCGGGAGCCCCCTGCCCCCAAAATACTCTGTAACCGCCTCACCAGTGCTTCAGCGGGTTCAGAATATCTGCCCGATCTGCAGCGAGCCGAGCCAGTGTTGTAGAGACGACCCCTCTCTTTCCCGAAATCTCACGGTGATTGGGCTGCTTTGTTCTGTCCTTGGAGACGGGGTGGGGGTGGGGGTGGGGGTGGGGTGGTGACAGCAGCAGAGGAGTTCTCTGACTCCAGACTGAAGGGGGTGGGGGGGGTTTACTCCATTTCCTGAACTCATACCTCAGTTCCTTTTTCCACAGTGCGCCCCTGAGGGTAGACGTCGGTAAGCCCTACGAGACGACCGTAGAGTTTACGATCAAACGGGCGTGACCTTCATGCCCCGGACTCGATGTACGGGGGGGGGGGGAGAAGGGAAAACACCCTATTCCAAATCAATTTTCTATTTCATGAAAAAACAAAAAACAAAAAAAAACTCAAAAGATGTTCAATATCACACAGTGTGGCGGCTGTTATCCACTGTGTCGCCAATGTAAATCTGTTTCAGTTTAATCTCACGAAACCACAAAACCTTTGCTGGAATCGTCAGCGGGCCACAGCTGACACCCATGTACCGTTGAAAGATAAGATGTGTGTACACGTCTTAACGGAAAATGACCACCGGACGCCGGATGCAAGATGGCCGTCGTGGTGTTTGATGCCCGCTCACGCTACACAAGGTTACAGCGAGCGGCCAGGCCCCTCCCCTCCCCTCCCCGAGAAACGACATCTGTGAAAGAAAAACGAAAACGCAGCGCAGACTGAAATGTGGAAGGTCCAGCCATTGGTTCTTGCAGAGCCACATGCACTCGACTCTTTTTCTCTTCACAGCAGATAAGGGAATTTGAAACTGCCCACTTTAGACTAGGTCCAGGAGGTCTGGCGTCTCGTGTTTCCCGACCTGTTCTTCAAACGGTTGTACATACGTTCATATGCACAGGTTAGGTGGCACCCTCGCGACATTTTATTTTTGTTATTCTCTTTTACAGTAGAAACAAAATATATTGATAGAAAAATCATTTTTGTTGCATGTTAGTTTGTTGCTTTACGTGTGTCTGAGGTAACTTTGTCTGTGTTTTTGGAGAATAAACACTTTTTTTTGTCATGTCTCACTTCTTTTTTCTGGAGTTTTGCACTGGTAATCATGCATTTACACGTACATACATGCATTTGTACCTTTACGTATAAATGTACTTGTGTTACACAACACCAGTTCACTGAACATTACTTTGATACCGTGTATAGTTAATGTTCCATTATAATAATGAATAACTTCCCCAAAATCACCACTTAGCCTTGTGTTGAAATTTCATTGCCTTCAGATCGAATCGCTTCTGACTACTTTGGATTGGAACACAGACATCGGTCAGCCTTCAGAATGACACCTGTCGTGTCCTGAAGGTGGCACTGCAAGCAGCAGAGGTCTTTAAACTCTCCAGAAGGTTCCAGAAAGCCCTGTGCTACTTCAGTCTAACTAATTAAAGTTATGGGACAGTGGCTTAGGGCCTCTACCCCAATGGAAGGGTAAAAAAAATCTAAAAGTCTGAAAAATCAGCACTTTGCCAGTCATTTTCTTGTAGTTGAAGATGAATTAATTCTGTGGTTGTCGTTTCAAAATTCTGACTAACTTTTATTTATTCCAGTAAATGGCAATGGTATATGCACTATAATTAAAATGCACTTTGGGTGAAAATTATTATAATAGGTTCTTAATGATAATTAGTTATATACTTGTAATACAGAACAGCATACCGATAAGTAAAAACCACCTTAAAACTGAATTAAAGGCAGACTATGCAGGATTTATTTCCTGTTTACCATCAAAAAACAAATGATATCTGCATTCTCAACCCTGCATACACTTAGCAGACATCTTATGAGACATCCCAAGTCTCCTGGAATGTCCAGGAGTCCTTATTTGAATTGTTTGATTGGATAGTGTTAGTGTTTTCGTTGTTTCGGGTCTGTACTCCAACACATTGAATTTGAAATTAAACCATGAATATGATGTTAAAGTGTAGACTGCTTTAATTTAATTCACATTGGGTGAACCTTGTTGGAATTGCAGCCCCCTTCTTTTTTTTTTTTCACCGTTCCCCCATTTTAGGAGGCCCTACACTGACTGCCAACCCATAGACATCACCAGCCCATGGGCATCTCCCATGCTGATGCTTTGCTACGTCTGCAGCCATCTTCAGTTCCTGAACGCATGGATTCAGGCTGGGCGATAGACTTGGCAAGTCCAGAACATTCCACTGTTTGGCCCTGAGAAAACCCCCAGGCTGCTTCAGCAGGGTGTTCAGGGTCATTGTCCCGCTGCAAGGCCAGGGGGTTTTGAAGCATTTGGCTGGATCTGAACAGAGGCTTTTCTACACTTCAGAATTGAAACCTCAGACTGTCACTTCATCGATGAAGACAAGTGAACCACATCCAGCGGCAGCCATACTTGTCCAAACCATAACAACGCCTCCACCATGTTTCACAGATGCTTTGGATTATGGGTCCCTTTCTTTCTCTCTCCAAACTTTCTTCTCTCCATCATTTTGTACCGGTTAATACTGGTTTCATCTGTCCCTAGGATACTTTGTTTCGTATGGTTTAGATGGGAGTTTAATGTTGGGGTGACATTGGCTCAGTAAGAGCAGTTCTCTGTCTTTGTTGAAGTGTCCCTGAGCAAGACACGTGACCCCTAAATGCGCCTGGTGTGCTGTGAAGAACGGTTGACTCACCATTGGTGATTTACCATTTAATGTTCTAGCAAACATCTAACCTGACCGTTCTTTTATTGAGGCTTACCAGCGGTTTGCATCTTGCAGTGAACCCTCAAGAGGTTATTTTGTAGACTGGACTTCCTGGAGAATGTTCTTGAATGTTCGACAGTTGAAAGTGTTCTTTGGTCAGGTTGTTTGCTATTTCTGAGCTCACTAGTGCATTCTTGCTGCCTAACAATGTGTCCAACCGTTTATTTTGATGCACCAAATGTTTTTTTTTATTTAGATTTTTCAGTCTCATGATGGCCTGCTTTGCTGGCATCGACACTTTAGTCCTCACGTAGAGAGAGAACAGTAACAGACTCACACCTGGAATCGACACTCGACTTCTTGTTAGCTTCCTTGTGCATGAACTAATGACGCAAAGTCACACAGCTGGCCAAGAAACCGCTGAGCAGCCAGTGCAATTACTTTTGGTGCCCCAGGGAGCAACCATGATTAAAAAGATATGTAATTCCTACAAGTTTCACCTAATATGGATGTAAATACGCTCAAATTAAAGGTGACAGTCTGCACTTTATATTCACGTTTCATCCTGTGGGGCGACATGGCTGTGGGGCGGCATGGGGCGACATGGCTCAGGCAGTAAGAGCTGTCGTCTGGCAGTCGGAGGGTTGCCGGTTCGATCCCCCGCCCGGGCTGTGTCGAAGTGTCCCTGAGCAAGACACCTAACCCCCAAATGCTCCTGACGAGCTGGTCGGGGCCTTGCATGGCAGCCAATCGCCGTCGGTGTGCGAGTGTGTGTATGAATGGGTGAATGAGAAGCGTCAATTGTACAGCGCTTTGGATAAAGGCGCTTTATAAATGCCTGCCATTTACCATCCTTTTGTTTCTTATCCAATGTGCTGGAGTACAGCCAAAACACCAAAGAATGTGTCACTGTCCAAATATGTATAGACAGCACCGCATGTGTAAGAAACAAACATCTATAAGTGGTTCTAGTTGCAAATGTCCTTGAGACACTCATTTCACAGAATGACCAGCAGGAACTTGAGTAATACCTCATCATAGTTGAATTTTACTTCAATTAAAGGGCAAACTAGGTCAACAGTGCACACGGTTGAACATGCAATCACTCTATAGTACGTCTTCTGACTGCAACAGCCAGACACGAGCACTTAAACTTATAAAGAGCCATTAACTTACATTGGGACCAATGTTTCTGAAATCAATTAAGAGCATAGGCTCTTTGTTTTGGGTGCGGTCTGTGTCCTCTTGGCATTACTCTTGGAATGGTAAAAAAAAATACTCATTTTGAGGGAAATAAAAATTTGGAATGTCGTGTCCGCAATAGCTGAAACAACTGATAACGAGCCCCAAGTCCATTTTCAGCAACGGGAGCAAATTGTGAGACTGGCTGTATTCGCGTTATAGGTTGCTGCTAACAACATTAGCTGGTTTGGTTAACTTTGTTTGTTTAATTCACATTAATTAAACCTAGAGTGACTTACCTCAGAATTGGACGTAATTTCACGTTTTTCCTCACTTTTCGGTTTAGAGATGGTACCTTGTGCCGAGGCTTTGTCTCCGTCGTGGACGGAAATCACCGTAAATGTACAAAGTAAATTGTGATGTTTCTCTCGGCATTTTTTGCGCGGTCAAAATTCACGCGGACGGCAGCACTGGCATTCATGACACGTCATACGCTACCTACGTCACGCGTAGTAAACGGTTGATTAAGATAGATACCACTGACAATAATTAATTGCGATATAATAATTCCACTTTTATCCGATTGTTCATTGAAACAATTAACAGTCTTACTATCCGAGCCTGATACTGTAAGTACAAATCCAACCAGTCAAAAATGACGAATCCAAGTTTTGAGTTACGAGTAGGCTATTGAAAATCGTGACTCGAGTCGGACTCGACTCGATCAGGACAACAATGGTTTCGCGCATCCATTTTAAAATTAATTTTAAGTCTGAGCCTAAAATAAAAGTATTTTATTAATCATTAAAATAACAATTCCAGATTGCCAGCAAACATTTGAAAGAAAATCAAGTGAGAAAATGTACAACAAATCTCAAATGGGTACACAGAGCAGAAAAAAAATCAACACATGGAAGAAAAAATCCAAACATATAAATATTTACAAAACACAGAAATGAATAAAACGACCCAAGAAGCAACAACCGAAGTAACTGAACGCAATTAATAACTCCAGTATTTTCTAAAGTGAAAAATAAAGTGTAGATGTATTTTGTTTTGCTGGACGTCTTTATTTTTTGCACACAGCAAGTAGCGCTTAAAATTTTTTTTTTTTCTTTCAATTCCTGAAACATAAGTGACATCATATGCAATTTGATTCTTTGCACAGCATGTACATTTGCATCAGATAACCTGTAACCAGTCATTTGCAATGACCATGAGCTGGACCAATGAAATTAGGCCATTCTATACAATCAGCATAAATGCAGCCAATGAATCGTGCAGTGTAGCCATAAAATCATCTTTGAAATACTGATTTTGCTCCTTTTTTTTTTTCTTCCAAAAAAGCATCTGGTCATTGCTTCCATAAACTCACTTGGCGAAAAAGGCGAATCTTATGCAAGGGTTTGGAGTGAAATGCTCAGAACGACCGGCGTCCTCCGATCGAATGACAAAGCGGAAGGTTGGCCTAATTTATTTGGCGTCAGTTAATGTGAACAGAAGCTTGCCCGTCACAAATCCGTGCCGGTCTGGTCTAGGACGGCACGTAAATATCTACACACGGATCCATATGGTCCGTCTCACCACTGCACTGGTGAAAGCTGCGTTAGCCACACAGGTTTTTTTCATTTTTGCAGTGTTGTATCCTATATAGCACGGTGTAGACTGAACTAATCAAATATACTTTTCCTAAAAAATAATACAGGGGCATTTATATGACTTGTGCCTGCTATTGTGTAAATTATGTGTAAATTATGCTTTTTAAAAAATGGCACACAGAATCAAAACATGTTCAGCAAGATGTAAATTTGACCATTAGCCCAAAACAAAACCCAAACAGTCTCAGTTTAGGGTGGAAATACTGCAAGAGGTTAAATTCCAACCGGTTATTTTCTTTCTGCAGGAAGGGACTGATATCCAGGACTCTGGATCTTCTCTCAATCTTCGGACTTGCCTCATAGTTCACACGGAAGGTTTGGATCTTGCATTCTGCGACAATTCATTTAAAGGTGAACATAATGTGGTCATACTCCGGTATGACTTCAGAATTCACTGTTGACATTTTAAGTAATATGGTTTACCGTTTTATAAATTACTGTTATTTGAGTGTGGTTTTGTCACTAGGTAAAATTGAAGATTAGAACGTAATGGTAATGTAGATTTCCATTTCGCTTTATTACCACCGAATAGATTAAGCCTCCTCCCACACTGAAATTTGTCTTCGGGTGAATATTTCAGTTGGTACCAGTAATGCCATCAGACTGAAGTAATAACCACACTTGCAGAACATGTAATCTGTTCAGCTAGCCGGATGTGTGTCTGGTGATGGCTGTGCTGAGCCTCAAATGCACAGGCCAGTCCTCATATGGAGGGTGGAGGATTAATGTTGCTTGCAAACCCCTCGGCCCTGATTTCCCCCCCCCCCCCAACCAATCGGGACCCAGTTGAACAAAGCTAGAATGCTAATGAAAGGCCGATGCTTCCTGAACGAGTGGCTTTGTGACAGCGAAGCGTTCAACCATTTTGCCCCTCCATCATTTTTGGGTTCATCGCGGATCTGACAGCAGGCACGTCTTCAGACCGGGAACACGGGCGGTCACAGAGGCTGAGGAACGCATGTGATGGTGCGCAGGATAACGCAGTGGTTCCGAAAATGGAGGGAGGGCTTGCTCCCTGGGGTGGGGGCACAGATGGAGGGGGTAGGGCGGTGGGCGGTAATGGTCAAATTAAAAAGGCACAGTGGAGGGTGTGTGTGTGTGTGTGTGGAGGTGGTAAAAATGTCCTATTATTAAGGGGTTGGGGGGGGCAAGTTTTGGTAGAGCTGGGTTAACCAGAGATGTTTAAAGAGAAACATGGCAAGCCTAAAGCAGGGGCCACGGATGGAATAAGGCACAGTGATGCATTGTGGGAAACAGGGGTGGTGCTAGCTGCGATGAGGGATGCAAACTACGGTCTACTGTTTCAACGCACATGATGATCAACCTCTGAAATGCTTCCGATTTCAAACATTTACCATTTTATGTCCCTCAACTGCATTTGACACTTGTTTGTTGTTTTTAATGGAAATTGATTTTCGGGCTAAAACATTTGCTTGGTTTTCGCTTCAGGTTGACTAGTCAGTTTCAGACTAGTAGTAGCGGACGACTAGATTTACGACTAATAATTTTAGCCGTAAAATCACAGGTCGGTGCTGAGGGAAGGAAGAAGCAAAGCCACCTTTGAAACGGTTTTGATTTATTGGAAAATAAATGAAGGTTCCCCCTTTTATGTTTGTGGATATTGCCTTCTAGCTGTACACCCAAGGAACCTACAGTAATTTACCTCAGTTGAAATATTTCTGTCAACACAAATGTGTCCATTTCAGCCACTGCATCACAGCTTAAGATTTGCCACAGCATTTCAGTAATGGCCAAATTTAGCTGCATAGTGATGTGGAGACAGTAAGCCATGTTTAAAAATGTGTATTTTGCACATTTTTCAAAATCTCAGACATCACAGCCTTTATTTTTTTTTGGGGGGGGGGGGGGGGGGGGGGCGGTGAAGCGTCATCGAATAGATTCAAACCGGTTAGCTCAAGCAACATTACCATGAAAAAGTGAATATGAAGCCGTGTTTGTTCCACACTCTTTAGTGTTCGAGATAAGCTACAGGCATCGATAGCTATCACAGCCAGAACCGTAAAAACTCAACGGGAGACGTGAGCCCGGCCGAATTTACGAGCCAGCCGGGGACGCGACGCCGACGCTGAGGTTCACCCTTGAGGCTGATGCAGGGTGACAGGACACGAGCTGTCGCAACAGTAAGCCAAAGGGGATGGGATTAACAAAACTACTTTTTTCTTTTTTTTTTTAACTTTTTTCTTCTTGCTTCTACGGACAGACATACAGATAGGATCGGACGGACGGACAGACGAGACAGACAAACACAGAGAGGAGAGAGAAATAGAGAAATAGAGAAAGAGTGAGAGAAACAGAGAAAGAGTGAGAGAAAGAGAGAGAGAGAGAGAGAGATTGATACTTTACAGCCAAGGCCTACTCAAGACGGCTGTAGCATAACGTACAGGTATAGAGTGGCCGTTTCCTCAGTCCTGTGGAGTGTGCTCTCTCCTTGCACACCCGTCACGGGCTCCCCGTTCCTCCAGGCCTCAGTCGGCCTTCCCGAGCCCCGGCGGTCCCTGCACGCGCTCAGTCGGGCCCTCCCAACATTCAGCCGCTCCCCGAAGGGGCCCTGGGGAATTCCCGTCGTCACGGGAACACTGGAACACCGGTTCGAGTCCTTGGGACACGACCTGCCAACACCTGCTCCGGGGGAGGGTGGGGGGGGGGCACTTTTACCCCGGGAGCGCTAATACGGAAGTTGGGGGGGGGGGGGGGGGGGGGGGGGGGGGGGGGGGGGGGGGGGGGTCGTGCTTTTAAAAGGAGCGACTCTTCTGGCAGGGTGTGGCGTAGTTGCAATAGGATAAGCGGTGCCTTCGATACCCGCTATCGTGCTAATTGCTATCGTGCTAATCGCTCGGATCTTTGGGGAGAGGAGTATGGGTCCGTCGGCGAGGGCCAGCTGACTGTCTGACCTTCTCACGCGACCTTTCCGAACCTCACGCAAGAGCAGAGGGGGAGGGGGGGGGTGTCCTTGCTCTGTTTCCACAGGGAAGAGTGAGGGGGGAGTTGGAGTGAGGGGAGTTGCAGGGCCTGCAAAACACACGTAATACCTCTAACCTTCCCATATAATACTCAGCGCTATACTTGCATTGCCGTCCACCCTACACGAGGCAGCCCAACATGATCCTGACATTGCCGACTATTTTTTGTGCATTAGTGAGCCGACATGGCCGCTTGGTGCACCAGTCTTTTCTCTGGACCACGCGACACGGTGACCGTGTTCCTCCGGCTCCTCACGGTCCTGCTGACGTGTCCCACAGAGATCTTCAAACTATCATTTCCTTTCATTTTATTTCAATGGATTTGTTTTTTTTCCCCCTCCTTTCGTTTTCTCAAGTTCAGCCTTTTTCTTCAAAAAAATACAACGACAAAAAAAAATGTTTCTACTCAAGCAACGCATTTGTGCTTCGCAAGTTGTTTCCTGTAAAGAAAAAACGAAAAACGTCTGATAAAAAAAAAAAAAGGAAGAAAAGATACTAAACCAGGAAAAAAAAAAAAAAGAAAAAAGTTGAGTTCAGTTCGATCGGCCTTCAGTTTTTTTTTTTCCTCCCCAACCAAGTCTTGTCAAAGAAAATAAACACACTTTTTGCTCTCTCGTTCAGGTAAAACATCTTTTTTCTTTTTCTTTTTTTTTTTTCTTTTTTTGCAAACAAAAGGAAAATAAGCCTCCTTCCCTCCCCCCCCCCCCCTCACTTCTTCTTGTCCTTGGGCTTCTTCTCCGGCTTGCGGCCCGGCTCGGCGGCCAGGTGCCGCGGCACCACCAGCACGCTGCCGTCGCTGCCGAACTGCAGCGCGTGCTCGCCGGCCGCGTACGGCCGCCCCGCCTCGTCCCGCAGCTGGGCGAAGACGTGGCGGTACAGGCCCTGCACCTTCTGCTTCATCTGGCGCACGGAGCGCAGGAACTCCACCTTCTCCCGCAGCAGCCGCGCCTTGTCCCGCCGCAGCGCGTCCACGCCCTGCTCCAGCCCCAGGATGGTGTCCAGCTTGCGCTTGCGGCAGTTCTGCGCCGCCATCTTGTTCTTGCCGCGCCGGCGGATGTCGCGGACCAGCGCCAGCTGCGCCTCGCTGAGCCGGTGCTTGGCCAGCAGCTCGTTGAACTCCTCCACGGGCAGGTTGACGATGCGCTCGTTGGAGAAGGGGATCTTCATGGCGCGCGCGCGACGCTCGTCCCGGCTGGCCTGCTTGTCCAGGACGTCCTGCGGCTGGAGCTTGGAGTCGCGGCCCGGCCTCTTGCCCCGGGCGGGCCGGGGCTCCTCCTCCGCCGCGGCGGCCGAGGGGGACAGGGGCAGGTTGTAGGTGTGGTTGTGCCCGATGTGCTCCAGCTGCGGCAGGCCGTGGAACCGGGAGGGGTCCCGGTAGCTCATGCGGCAGAACTTGGCGTGCTCCGGCTGGTAGCCCCCCACGGCCCCCTCCTCCGACTCCGCCGCGGCCTCGGAGTCGCTGCTGTAGCCCATGGCCCCTTCCTCCGAGAAGGAGGCGGAGGAGGTGCAGGAGGAGGACCCGGAGGAGCAGGAGGTCTCCGAGCTGCTGGGGGAGACGGGGCTGCGGCTCGAGTCCAGGGAGAGGCCCGAGTCCGAGTCCAGCTCCTCGCCCAGCCGGGACGCCTGGGTGTGGCTGAAGCCCTCCTCCAGGGCCAGGTCCAGCAGGCTGATCTCGTCCAGCATGGCCTCCTCCAGCAGGACGCTGAGGGGGTCGGGCAGGGGCGGCAGCACCGTGCCGTTCCCCGTCCCGTTCAGCGGCGGCGGGAGGAACAGGCCCGTCAGGTTGGTGGTCCCGAACGAGGAGTTGAAGTTGGAGGAGTTGCTGGAGGAGAGGCTCAGCAGGGCCGGCGGGTCGGCGCCGGGGGTCTCCATGGAGACGCAGCTCCCCAAATCGGGGCCGAAGAAGGGGCGGAGGTCCTGGCTGCAGCTGGGCATGGACGCCTGGTGGAGGCTCACGTTCTGGTTGATGGGCGTGCTGGCGTCGGAGAGGCTGAAGTTCACCAGGGGACCCGCCTCCACGCCACTGTGGTCGCTGCCAGACCCACCGTCAGAGCTGCTCTCCAGGAAGGAGCTGTCGGCGTCGCTGTTCACCTCCATGTCCTTCAATCAAGCACAAAACACAACAAGTGAGAGAAGAGTTGAGCAAGACATTACGTTACATTATTGGCATTTGGCAGACGCTCTTATCCGGAGCGACGTACAGTTGATTAGACTAAGCAGGAGACAATCCTCCCCTGGAGCAATGCAGGGTTGAGGGCCTTGCTCAAGGGCCCAACGGCTGTGCGGATCTTATTGCGGCTACACTGGGATTAGAACCACCGACCTTGCGTGTCCCAGTCATTTACCTTAACCACTACAGGCCGCCCGTCAACTGGCCATGGACTAGGGGTGTAAAGATATAAATATCACCAATTTTGCAACGGCACGATCCAAAACGATTTGATACAGTAAGGAACAACCAACAGCGAACGCAATCCTGTTACAACGGCCAGACATAACCAAAAGTAGGTTGCGAGCGCAAAAAACGCATTGACGTGACATTTAACAGCACTAGTGATGATTAGGTTGAGCTGTAAATGTAAACAATGATGCTGGCAGTGTTGCTAGAGAATAAACTGCCATAGAATATGGGCGTTTAAATAAATATTTTGCGATGATTCATAAGGATACAGATACATTTTTGCATGTTGTATCGACTGCACTGGATCTTCGCCCTTCCATGATGTATTGAACCAATACATCCCTATTCCTCAAACAGTCCTCAAGGGCCAAGAACTGCTGATTTTCCACCCTCCCTTTAGCTGGGAGAGGTGTGAAAATAGCCTGGCCAATCAGTTACACAATTGATTACCTTGGAGAAAAAAAAAAAAAAAAAAAAAAACCAGGACCAGGTTTGGATTTGAGGGCCAGATTTGACTATCCCTGCGATTGATTCATCAATCCGGATCAACACATCATCACGCCCCTACCATCGACGGCGAGGAGACTTTAGAGACGCACAGCAAACAGGAAGTGTCTGGGACAGACCTGCAGCTCCATGACGGCCATGATGTCCTGCCACTGCTGCTCCAGGTCCAGAGGGGGCTCACTCTGAGGTCGGACAAACCCCTGGGAGGTGGAGGGGCCTTCTTCACCAGATCCACCCAACTGTGGGGTCACCGTACCAGGGAACTGCCAAGGAAAGGACACAATGCTTAACCACGTCCATCAGGAACATCTCTGGTGTCAGAGTACTGCTGGTATAGAGCCCTCTGGAAAATATTCCCCTTTTTTTTTTACGTGGGAATGCAACAATACGGAATTTGGCTCTCACTCCGGTGAAAACTGACACTTCCAAAATGAGCCAACAGACATGAGGAGCTTGTCACCTTATTCTGAAACGTTAAATTGGTAAGATTGAGATGGAGCAAGTTTAACTGCGAGGGATGAACTCCCATTCCTCCAAGGCCCTCAACTTTTGAACCTCCTGGCACAGGGTTGTCACTAAGATGGCCACCCTAGAAAGAATGGAAATCCCACCCTGTTAGCAACATGTGTTGCATTTACCCAACCATAGAGTATCAACCAGTCAGGGGAACATGATGGCCAATAGGATTTCTATGCCTGTGGCATTTACTCCTTTCTCGGGTGGCCTTCTACACTGCAAAAAAAAAGTCTGCTCTAGGCGTGTGATGACACTTAAAATCTTATTTTAAGTAGAAAATATTAGCTTGTTTTTAGTTACTTTTTTGCTCTCCTTACCCCATTGACAAATCTTGAAAATAGTCTGTCAACTGTCTCACCTCATTGGCAATCTTAAAAAGTCTTAAAGGCAATGTATAATGGCAAGACTAAAATACTCGAGATTTTGGAGTGTATCGACAACCCTGGCACTGCCCTGTAGGGGGCGTTACCTCGGGCTCCTCTCCGAAGGGGAAGGTAGCCTCTAGAAGCCGTAAGCACTCCTGAAGCGACACTGAGGTCTGGGCTCCCAGACAGGCCAGCTGGGGGAGAGGAGAATACACAAGACGTCACCCAACATCCTCCGCAGCACTGGACTTCAATCCTGATACCACCCCCCTGTGGCAGGAGGAATGAACTCCAGCATTCGGCAGGAATGCGTTCGTTCTTTATAATGCGTGACCAGACAATATGAAACATTCTCACAATGTTGCGGAAATGTATTGCCGATGTTATAACAACGCCACAACATTTTTGCGTTAGTTGGGTAATATCCTCTCAGTCCATGGACACACAGAGCTCTGGAATGTCTCTTTTCAGACTAAACAAAGATACATTTGGAGGTTAGGTCATCAACAGTGCATTTTATCACTGAGGGTCTGGTGCCATGAAGTTAGGTATTACACAGGAATGAAATTTAGCACAAATGTTCAGACTGGTTTTAGTAGAACATTCTGGCTACACTGACCTCTTGGGGACCTTTAAACTTTGCATCAAACAGGTTAGCTAGCTCACGTGACTTGGCGGTAACACTTCAAACAGAATAAATGCCAAAATAAGGTGGAAAGCGTGTTCAGTGTGTCCTGTGCTAACACAGTAAAAATGTGACGTCCTTTCACAGTGTGACACGTCAGACAAGCTTCTGCCAGAGTTGCGTGGTGTTGGGAAGTTCATAAGGTTGCCTGCATCCTTTTGTTTCAATGATTAAACTGAAAAATGAACAGCTTACTTAGGCGGTGGTACATTATATGATTTGCGGCCGCCGGATTGTTCTTTTCAGACCAGGACTAATATGAAAAACGTTAGGCCATGATGTTGCTACTCACTAGGAGTGAGATACCGACCGCTCTGAACCGATCCGACTGGCTTACAGGCTCCCGATTGTTTTTTGACACGTCAAACTATTTCAGCTTGAATTTGTCAGTTGTGAGCGAATTCTTGGGAGCGAATTCCGTTTCAATTCCCATTGACAAATCAGAAGGTGGTTCCGTTTCTGACATTTTTCAGATCTGGTCGAGAGCTAGTATAGTCTACGCCAGGGATACTCAATCATTCCCAGATGTGGGCCGATGTGGGAGCGGGCTTTTGTTCCAACCAAGCAGTTGCACACCTACAATTCTACTAATCAATCATTACAGTCTTTGCAAAGGACCTTGATTAGTAGAATCAGGTGTGTAACCGTTTGGTTGGAGCAAAAGCCTGCACACACACACACACACACACACACACACACACACACACACACTCTGGGTAAGATTAGTATCCCTGGTCTATGCCATCATCTGATCGGTTGTTGCAATCTGACCTCGCAAGGTGTGAGAAGCCATCCAAGCTGCCGACATTGTAACCCCTGAGAAAAGTGTATATATGTACGCCCGCCCTAACTGAATAACAAATTCTGGTATTTCTTTCACAAATTCCGGAAAATTCCCAGGTGAAAAAAATGAACACAGAATGTCTTTTTCAACGGAGACTTGGTGTACATTTTGTAACTGAGAGCAGAACACTCTGAGCCCCCTGTTGCCAGCGGGGAAAGTGCTGCCAAAACCCTAGAATTGATATCACAGGCTCGGCCTCTTATTACACAGAGCCCATCACACTCAATCACTGCACTCCCTGGTTACCCAATACTGATCACCCTCAATCTGCTACGCCCTGGTCCAGCACTGATCACGATCAATCATACCACTCCACCTCCCTGGATCCAGGATCATCCAGGACTGTAGCGTCCGAATTTTCCCTGATCTAAAACGAACTTTGCGCTCTAAATAATTTTGCTGATTCCATAACGGTCCATCGTGCTGTACGTTTTCATTTCAACCCTAATTTAGCCCACTGGATTCTACTAATTAGCAAATTAATGAGATCTCCAGCTGTTGAACGAGGTGAGTTCGTTGGAGTGAAAACCAACTGTAAAAGATAGTCTTTCTCCAGGAAGAGGGTAAGGCAGCCCTGCTCTAGCTTTTGAAGGAGGTGTGCTTCGTTCGGGTAGGAGTTAATTCTACAGGACAGTAGATCTTCAGGAACAGGCCCTGCTCTAGCTGTTGAACGTGATGTGCCTTGAGTAGATCTCCAGGAACAGGGTTAGCTAGCCCTGGATCACACAATTAGAAGATTGGTCTCCAGGAACAAGGCTGAGCAGGCCTGGTTCACATGATTAACCAGCTTCCATAAGCATCTGACCTCAGGAGGCCTCCCATCTCTTTAGTCCCAAAAGGTAATTAGGGGATTTCCATTTCCAATAGGGATTATTGGATTGTGGATTACTGTGGATTATTTCTGTTCTGACAGAAAAGTGGCCATTGTTATTTAAACAGGCTTATCTGATATATTGAGCTCAAAGAAACAGTGAAGGTCCCCAGGACCGGGAAAGCCACAGGGCATAAAGGTGTCTCAGAGCCGGCTGCCGGCAGAAATGCTCTATGTGCCCCCCCTAGTCTCTAGCACACCTGTTCAGGTGTATCTCCCCAGTCTCCTTCTCTCTCACCTGTTCAGGTATACTCTCCCCTGCCTCTCTCTCTCACCTGTTCAGGTATGCTCTCCCCTGCCTCTCTCTCTCTCTCACCTGTTCAGGTATGCTCTCCCCTGCCTCTCTCTCTCTCACCTGTTCAGGTATGTTCTCGCCGGTCTCTCCGTCCACCTGGGCCCCTCGGAGGTTGAGGCCGTTCCTCCAGCTCTCCTCCCTCTCGACCTCCTCCTCCTCCCCCTCCCCCTCCTTTTCGTCAGGGGGGCGTTTGTCAGCCTCGCTCTCCTTCTGCCGGCTGCTGTAATCGAACACCTCCCGCCCCGCC
The DNA here is from genome assembly GCF_963514075.1 of Conger conger. NCBI lineage: Eukaryota > Metazoa > Chordata > Actinopteri > Anguilliformes > Congridae > Conger > Conger conger. The sequence goes on along the minus strand of NC_083775.1, from coordinate 5,830,031 downwards.
CCCAGGTCGATGTCCTGACGCCACAGGATGTCAATCAGATCGATGTCCTGCAAGAAAAACCCAGGCAGGGTTACTCTCTCTCTCGATGCTATCGATGCGGGTAGCACTGGGGGGGGGGGGAGGGAGGTAATGATCAGGTCTACAGCGAATATCCATTAGCCACTGCTACAGAGACGGCAATCACAATACTTCAGTGAACGTCCCTGTTAGAACTAATTATTTAGCCAATAGCTAACGGATCTATTTAAAAATAGTAGAGAAATGGCCTCAAAAGTGTCAAAGAAAATCTTTTTTTGATGGGCCTTTGGTTGATTCCCAGAGAACCGGCTGGACATTACGGTCAACAACCGTTAAAAAAGCACATCTCCCTCATTGACGTAAACACGCGGACGACATCTGGGGCTTTCGCCGACAAAAACACCGCACTGTACGGCTCTCGCACAGCTGCGCAGACCAACACACCCACAAGCTCCGAAACGCACACCGGGCGAAACCACCACCGGCGCTTTCGGTTTCGGATCAGACGCGGGCCCGCTCCCCAGGCTACAAGAGGAGGGACTCAAGAGGACAGCCGGGCAGGGTGGCACAAGGGCATATCGATTGTCAAACATCAGCAGTTATTAAAGCCCACATTGTTTGTCGTCCCGTTCCGATTCGCTGTATTTATAGAAGCGCCCGGGCGGAGCTAAAAATAGACGTGACCTTTCTCATAACCCAGTCTAGGGTCAGAGTAACCGGTGGCTGTCATGTGTCGACACCCGAGGCCGAAATTAGACGTCCGCCCCCTTCTACATACCCCGGCGGAGGGGGGGGGGAAGGGGGCTTGTGGCTCAGCTGTGGGGGTGCGATGCCCTCCTCTCTGGCCTATGCGACTGCACACATCCGGGGGGGGGGGGGGGGGTCAAGCAGAGAGCTTCACACATAGGAGCACCAGGACCAGAGACACTGTTCTCTCATGTTCTCTGCCCTGTGTGATAAGGGACTGCTCTTCGAAGTATGAAAATCCAACGAAACAAACAATTTCACATGAAGGGGGCCGTGTGTGTGTGTGTGTGTGTGTGTGTGTGTGTGTGTGTGTGTGTGTGTGTGTGTGGGGGAGCTTGTGTAAGTGTGCAAACTGTGTTCACGTGTGTCGATGGTGCTCGTGGGATACGAATATGAAGAGACTCCATTGCGGCTCCAGCAAGCAGGCTCGACTTGCTATTCTCAGCCTGCGGTAGATGGAAAAGGGATGGGTACGGACTGCCGTGTTGACACAAGGCCCAGCTATCAACATGAGAACATTTCAGGCGTTTCTCCCATCCAGGCGGATCTACGCGGCTTTAAAATCTTCACATGCAAACGATTCACTCCGCTGGACATTTCAGGTCAGGGTTCCCCCCAGGAACATGGTTAGTGGTGGTGTGAGTGGTATTACCATTGCCAGCTGACCTGGGGAAAACATGGCCACACCGCGCCAGTTTTGCTAAATAGCACCACCAGGCCTTTTTCCCCTTCCAGGGATGGGGTCTGAGGCCTGGGTTGGTGAAGGCCCAATGTGAGTTTTTCCCCTGTTCACTCCACAGTGAGGGCCCTGCCGTGTGGGATGGAGGAATGTGCCCGGCCAGGATCCGGCCAATAAGAGCTCACCATGAGCATCCAATCAGGACAGGAGACGAAGCATGTGATGGAAAAATGGTTTAAAACGCCCCTCCCAACCCGTCACCACCCCGTCCTGGGGCAAAGGGAAATCCCCCGGGTGTGCAGTGTCTGTGTCAGACGCCTTTACTGTCCTGCACACACGCTCTCTCTCTCTCACACACACACACACACACACACACACACACACACACACACACACACACACACACACACACACACCCCCCCCCCCCCCCCCGTACCTAAACACACACACACACACACACACACACACACACACACGTACGTACCTAAACACACACACGCACTCTCTCTCTCTCTCACACACACACACACACACACACACGTACCTAAACACACACACACACACACACACACACGTACCTAAACACACACGCACTCTCTCACACACACACGTGCACACACACACGTACCTAAACACACACGCACACACACACACACACACACGTACCTAAACACACACACGCACTCTCACACGCACACGTGCACACACACACGTACCTAAATACACACACACTCTCACACACGCACATAAACACACTCTCTCTCTCTTTCACACACACGCACACACACACACACACCGTGAGTGTGCACACACACACACGCACACGCACACACACCCTCTTCAAACACATGTACACCGTGTATACCAGCCCGTGCCAGGTGCACCCTGCCCTTCCCCGCTGTAAGTCTGTGAGTCTCACTGAGGCCAGCTATCCGCCCGTAAGACCGGCGCCTGTGGAAGCCGCACTGCGGGACTGTCTGGACCGGGCCTGGAATTAACGGGTGGCCTTGGAATAGCATCACAGCCTGCGACAGCTGAGAATACGTTCGTCTGCGGCTGGAGGGCTCTGAATAGCCAGGGCCAGTTCTCACTCCCACGAGCTTCAGCCAGCCTTGCAGGACAATGTGAACATGTGAACATCACCTTTTTTTCTTCTTTTTTTTTTTTTTCTTTTTAGAATGTTATGAAGTGTTCCCCCCCTCCCCCTGAAAGTTCTGAGGCAGTGTTCTAGAACTCCACTGCTTTCCATTACCGTAGTGACTGTGACATCAGCATTAGAATGCTCAGTCAAGAACACTGTAATGGCATATCCCGTCACCTCACACCTTAGCGGGGATGGGGGTTTCACTACCACTGGGCGGCACCTGGACAGTACCCCAGAACCAGACTTTTCAGAAACGGGCCCAAGGCACAGCTTTGTGCAACAGTGACCCTTTCTCAGGAGGCCTGCTGCAGCTCCAGAGGCTGTGAGAGGGGACGGATCCGGTGCGGTACAGCCTGGGCGTGTCTGGTGGAGAGGGGGAGGCCCCACCCGGTTATGCTTCAGTGGAAGCAGGCTGGGAACAGAGGCCCATCCACACCAAGAAATATAACTACAACTATAACCATGTGAGCGTCCACACCAAGAACTATAACTACAACTATAACCATGTGAGCGTCCACACCAAGAACTACAACTACAACTATAACCATGTGAGCGTCCACACCAAGAACTACAACTACAACTATAACCATGTGAGCGTCCACACCAAGACCTATAACTACAACTATAACCATGTGAGCATCCACACCAAGAACTACAACTACAACTATAACCATGTGAGCGTCCACACCAAGAACTACAACTACAACTATAACCATGTGAGCGTCCACACCACGAACTAGAACCATAACCATAACTATAACAATGCGAGCATCCACACTGCTGAACAATAACGTTCTGTAAATAGCCTCTCGGGCTGTGTCATCGACTATTCTGCACGTGACGCCCTGTAAATTTGTATGGTTTCTGATCGGCCGTTAGTGTTTTTAAATCATTCATGCAGCTGGAATAAATCGCTCTTAAAGTGATCCCGACGATGTCTCCGTCGCTGTCGTTATAGTTACGGACTCACTCCGCCATCCACTCGAGCTAAAACGATTTTTAAAGACAGCATATTTACAGTTACGGTTATGGTTATGGTTATGGTTATCGCTCTTGGTGTGGATGGGCTTTGAGCTCCTCGACCCCAGCAGGGTTTGGGGAGAGCTGTCCAGGCGCTCCACGTGACTGTGCTCATCTGACCCTGTCCGTGTGAACACACAGCCCTCCCTGAGCGGGGTAAGGCACAGGCTGGGTAGGGAGGGGCAGGGAGAGGACAGGGGGTACCTTCAGAATTAGCAGTCTGTTAATGAGGCGATGGGCGCTTTGAAAGGGGATCTGGGATGAGAGTGAGGGGAGGGGGGGGGGAGGAAACAGCTGTTATTGGTGTTGCCGTGGGAACCCCCAGGGACCGTGTGGAACTCTATGTGCCTCGCTGCAAAGGGCAGGAGCTACAGCTCAGCTGGCCAATTAAAAACAGGCACAGGGGGCAAGCGCGAGTGTGAGCATATGCACATGTAGTCTCTATCTCACTCACACACACACACACACACACACGCACACGCACACGCGCAGTCTCTCCCTCTCTCACACACACACGCACACGTATACACACACAATGTCTCTCTCTCTCTCTCTCTCTCTCACACACACACACACACACACACACACACACACACACACACACACACACACACACACACACACACACACACACACACACACACAGTCCCTGTCTCTCTCACACACACACACGCACACACACACAGTCCCTGTCTCTCATATACACACACACACACACACACACACAGTCTCTCCCTCTCTCACACACACGCGCACACGTATACACACACAATGTCTCTCTCTGTCTCTCTCTATCACACACACACACACACACACACACACACACACACACATACACACAGTTTATCTCATACACACTCTCACTCACACATACACACCCCCAGTTGGACATAAAACTGCAAAGAATTCCCAGCAATGAACCCCCGTCCATCTGTAAGACGAGGGGGTGTTAAAATCACACAGAACGACAGGGGGGGGGGGACCATGAATCTCAACAGCCTTCACAGCTGAAAATACCATATAAAGATTCCACATAAACCAGGCATACTGCGCTTCAACTCACTGTCCGCTCTGCCCCTGATGCACAACCCAGCGCGATAGTCTGTGGTGTAACATACCAGCTGCTGAGCTTGCAGCCTCTTTAGCCTGCTGGCTCCTCACACGCTGCATTAGGCGAGTGTGACTCCCAGGAGTGGGGGCGTTTAGCATTCTCGCACAGCGCTAATCAGGTTACGGTGGGTTGGGTTAGCCGGAGGTGGCTAAGTGCTTTGAGAGCCGGGGAGAGAAGAGGAGGAACGGTGTGCATTTACTGTACCAACAGGGCCCTGGCTGAGGCACTGGCTCATAATTAGGCCAGATACCCTTATAACCTACAGCGTTATAAAATTTTAATCAGTCTCTAACTCAGGGGTGGGCAATTGGGATCCTAGAAAGCCAGTGTGTGTGTGTGCAGGTTTTGGTTTCCACCAATTACCCAGGCTAAATGATTTATTAATTAGTTATTTAGCTGACACTTTTATCCAAAGCAACTTCCACTTGATTCGGCTCAGCAGGGGACAATCCCCACCAGGAGGAATGTGGGGTTAAGTCCCTTGCTCAAGGGCAGCTGCTCTGATCTTATTGTGGCAACACCGGGGGGCTTGAACCACCAACCTTCCGGGTCCCAGTCCAGTAAACTGGCTGTTTATACCAACACTGGTTCACTTGTAGATTAAATCTCGATAAAATGTTACATTTCGGGACACAGGAGCGGTCTTTGGCCGTCGCTTATGAAGAAATGTCGCTGAAATGTCAGAAGCCGTAAATGCGGGCGTTGGCATGAACCCCGGGAACAGATGTGGCCCTTGTTTCCCACCTCCAAATACTCCAAACGCACAAAGGGGCCATTATACCCCTGTATATGTCATGTTCACATTTATCAACAACTGGAAACTACAGCACTGCGGCTGTGCCGTGCGGCGACCCAGCCCTCAGCACGGGGGGAAAGTGGTGGAAACACAGTGACTAATATCGCGAAAGTGACTAATTTAGGGCACTTTTAGGGCACTACCTCTGTAGTATAACAGTCTGCGGAAAGAGTCAGAACGCACCCTGACCGCGTGAACGGCACACAAACAAACATGCCCCTCAAATCAGAGCGGAGCGGTTACCCCGCCGGGACTCCCGCCGCCAAACAACGGCGGTGGGCGGTTCCCCCGGACCCCTGTCGCGTCGTGTCGCGTCGCCGGGGAAACGCAAGGCCGGTCGGCAAGGCGACGGCGGTTCGGGCGCTCAAAGGCGCGCTTGTGCGGCGGAGCAGAAGGGCCGGAGGGGCAGGCGGGGGGGGGGGGGGGGAGACGGCGTCTCCCGCCCCGGAGACCTTGAAGGGGGGCGCGAGAATCCCGCCGGCATCGCCAAGGGCGCATTCCTGTCGCGGCCGGACGCCAGCCCTGGGCCCCCCGGGGCCCGAAAACGGCCCTTCCTCTCAGCCTGCCGCTCCGGGCCCGTCCTGGGCCTGCCTCCCCAGTCATGCCCATCCATATATACAGTCACCGAGCACTTTATTAGGAACATTAAATCTTTCATTTAACCAAAGGACATCAATTGAGAACATGGTTCTCTTTTGCAAGGATGCCCTGGGAGAAATGGCAGAGAGAGCAGTTGCAAGTGGGAAGAGAGAGAGAGAGTGAGAGTGTGTGTGAGAGAGAGAGAGAGAGAGAGAGAGAGAGAGAGAGAGAGAGAGAGAGAGAGAGAGATAGAGAGAGAGGGAGAGAGAGTGAGAGTGTGTGTGAGAGAGAGAGAGAGAGAGAGAGAGATGGGTTAAGCCCCTGGAGCAGTTTTTTGGTTAGGGGCCTTGCTCAAGCGCCCAACGGCAGGGTTCTTTTCTCATTTAGGGGACCCTAAGGTCAGCATCCCTGTATGCCAACCTGGGGCTCAAACCAGTGACTCCATAGCTGCCAGTCTAACACCCGAGCATTCGGCCACCCTTGCCTACCCACGGAGCTTTCCTTTACGTAGCTAAAGACCGGAGCGTTCCTTAAAGTTACACGCAGGGGGAAAGTAGCTTTCAGTGCACGATTACTTTCAACTTTGGGCAAAATCTGCACACTACAATATTCTTACCCATCAGAACAAGCATGTATGTGGCAAACTGACCGTTATTTACCTATTCATTTTATCCAACTGAATTCACTTCATATTTCAAAACAATTTTGGCCAAAAATTGGCCTGATTGAGATTAAAATCCACTCATCGTTCGCACCCTACAAATGTGCACTGAATACATGACCGGGACTGAATTTGTATTCCGTTGGCTGGAGCCATTTGCCGACGTTAAATAAATTATTATCTGAATAAATTGCCTTAATAGAAAATGACCACAGTCCTGTCTGCGGGTAGGGCACAACGTGAGAGCGGAATGATGAAATGAACCCTGCCAAAGTTCAATCAACTCCCCCGTCTTCTGCTCGGAGGGGGGTGGGGGGGGGGGGCAGTTTTCATGTCGCCAAGCTCTTTTGCATTCTCTCTCTGCTTTCCGCTCTGCTTTACAAGACGTACCAGCTACTTTCCACCTCACAGATATTTTTCATTGGCTTCTGAAATCGCTTCCGACATTTTATGAAAAAGCCAAAACGTGAACAAGACGTTATGACTGATGCTAGCGGGAAGCACGTTAGCCAGTGCGGAAATCAGGTCAGACCACGTTAGCAGTAAGCACATTAGCCAGTGCTGACTTGGGACAGACCATCCTAGCGGGAAGCACGTTAGCCAGTTCTGAATTGAGTCAAACCATGCTAGCGGTAAGCACGTTAGCCAGTGCCGAATTGGGACAGTCCATGCTAGCGGTAAGCACGTTAGCCAGTGCTGAAATGGGACAGACCATGCTAGCAGGAAGCACGTTAGCCAGTGCCGAATTAGGTCAGACCACTTTAGCAGGAAGCACGTCAGCCAGTGCTGACTTGGGACAGACCATGCTAGCAGGAAGCACGTTAGCCAGTGCTGACTTGGGACAGACCATCGTAGCGGGAAGCACGTTAGCCAGTTCTGAATTGAGTCAAGCCATGCTAACGGGAAGCACGTTAGCCAGTGCTGAATTGGGACAGTCCATGCTAGCGGTAAGCACGTTAGCCAGTGCTGAATTGGGACAGTCCATGCTAGCGGTAAGCACGTTAGCCAGTGCTGAATTAGGTCAGACCACTTTAGCAGGAAGCACGTCAGCCAGTGCTGACTTGGGACAGACCATGCTAGCAGGAGGCACGTTAGCTGGTCGTCAGCCGGTGCTGAATTGGGACACTCTGATGGCACCCTGCCCCGATGAGTATCCAGGCAGTGGGACAAGTCAACAACTCCCGGTCATCTGTTGGGGAACGAGCCTGCTTGGGCATGCCCAGACCGCTGCTACCCGACACTCCTGTTGATCAATAAGTGTGTGACCAACGACGACAGGCCAGACGGATGAGGCACGTATGCATTTGTTCATACGAGTATCACCAAAAAAAAAAAAAACAACCATGTGATATACCTACAGTAAAAATACAGAGTGACAAGTGTTATAGGTTGGGGGGTGGTCCTGAAGTGATCTTAGTCTGCCCGGAGACGGCAAGGAAACTTGCCGGAAATTTCCACTGACGTAGTTCCTTAGCAAAACTTCTGTATTCGAAAGATATATATATATATATATATATATATATATATATATATATATATGAGCCTCTGGTTTCACGTATATAATGATAAAAATCTTAACAGGATTTGAAGGAACTATTTTTGGTGTCACAACAAACAGATATAGCGCCAAATAGTTTTCCGAGACAACAATCGCTCAGTTTGAGCTTCAGCCGTGAAGGGCTGACAGACCAGGAATGCCCTGGACAGGATGGGGTAGGGTGTGGTGAGCACATCCAAATCCTTCACCCTCTCTGAACCAGCTGGTAGGCTACCGACACAAAGGGAAACAACAAAACAGCCCAAGTCACAACTGTGCATCTTTTCTAGTCCTTCAACTCTTTGAGCTGTAAACTGCCCCACTCTCCCTCATTAAAGCTCAGAGGGCTGCATCTTCATGTTTAATGTGCCCACATAGGTCACCCTTGTCCACACTCAGCCTACACTTTGAGTACTGCTCTCTAGTAGTTATGTAGCCCTCAAGTCTTCAAAAGACTCGACAACCAGCAAAATGATCAGCAGAGTCCCTTTCTCACTTATGTAACCTGTAACAAAATAAAAACTCATTGGAAATAAACAATAAATGGTAAATGGTCTGCCTTTACATAGCACCTTTATCCAAAGTGCTGTAAAATTGAGGCGTCTCATTCACACACTCACACTCACATGGCAATAGGCTGCCATGCAAGGCGCCAATCAGCTGATCAGGAGCAATTGGAGGTTAGGTGTCCTGCTCAGGGACACTGACACACCCAGGACGGGACCATACTGGCAATCAGACGACTGCCAGACCACTGCTCTTAACCTCCTGAGCTAATGTTGCCAGAATTTTCTCTTGTACTTATTAAGTGTGCCTGAGATTAAATAACATGCACTTCTGCACATTGCAGTTTCAGTTGGGTTTCTCTATTGTGTGAGAAGCGTTTCCTTGGCTTGCCTTACTTTCTCAGGAGTGAGCGATAGCTTGCAAGCTACCTTTAATAAAAGCAGCGTTTGTGTCCTCGCCATTTTTCATAGTTTCCTTGAAGCTGTTCTCACATTTCAAACACGCAGGAAACTGGGAAAATATGTGAGCATAACTGTGAATAAATAAACTTTGGGGGGGGGGGGGGGGGGGGTTTGCAGACACTATCTTTGAGAGATCATACAGCTGTCCCCACACAAAAGAATGCTACAGCCAGCAACAGATTTGTCTACTTAAAAATTAAATCCCAGTCTGTTCATTTTACTTGAGTAGGTCATATGTAAATAAACTGAGCACTTGCTGTATGTAGAAATCTACTAATAATATTAATAATAATAATAATAATATTATTATTATAAGTTGGGCCACCATCCTCGAGGTCCATTGCACAGTACATTAACATGATATAACATAACAGAATGGCGAGAACAGGCCATTCAGCCCAGCAATGCTCGCCTTTTCCTCCCACTAAACTGTACCTCGTGAGCACACAGACCGCACCTCTTTGGTCAGGTTGTGGCTATGGCTGTTTACACTGAACTAAATAGTATATAGCTATCTATATATTTCTGAGCTAGAAATACCCATTTTTGGACAAGAGTATCACATGGCAAATACAAAACCTCTGTCTATCTACATTAAATAAAATCCCCAGTTCTACTGCGTTCTTACAGGAGCTAACAGATTATTTGTTTTTGCCATTTCACACACCTCGCGACATTTCGGTAGGCATCCAGAGCAAACGGTACTAAACAATGAGCAGCATTACTAACGTTAGCTAAAGTAAATCGCACTTGAGCTGCGATAAGCACACCGACTGTACAGTGGGGCTGGGGTCTACGGCTGGGGTTGTGGTTGTGGCTGGGGTCTGTGGCTGGGGTCCACGGCTGGGGTTGTGGTTGTGGCTGGGGTCTGTGGTTGTGGCCTATGGTTGTGACTGGGGTCTGTGGCTGGGGTCCGTGTCTGTGATTGCTGCCCTGCCCCTGCCTTAGTCCCAGCGAGGCTGACCGGTAACGAGCGCGCTTGGACCGTACCTCTTTGGTCAGGTTGTGGCTGTGGTTGGCGCCGCCGCCCTGCTCCTCCCGCTCCTCGTCCCGCGGGGCCCCCGCCCCCAGGCTGTCCTCGCCGGCTGGGCTGTACCCGGGCGGGTGCACCTCCCCGTCGCCCCCCCCACCCCCGCCGCTCCCCCCGCCCCCGCCGCCGCCCCTCATGGCCGAGCCGTCGGGGTTCCCCACGTCCTCCAGGACGCCCCCATTCTCCAGGGCGATGCCGGGCCCGCTCTGGCCCCCGGCCGACACCACCGCCTCGGCGTCCCGGTGCACCAGCCAGGCGTCCAGCTGCGGGCTGGGCACGCGCAGGCGGTCCAGGGAGCGCACCTCGCTCAGCAGCCGCCGCGAGGCGAAGAAGTAGTCCAGGTCCACGCTCTTGGGGTGGATGCCATAGCCGTCCAGCGTGTTGCGGAGGTTGTGGAACTGCGTCTGCGTGTAGGCCGAGCTGGGGCCCAGGATTATCTCGCGCAGCGGGGGCAGCTGGGAGCTCAGGTAGGTGTCCACATCCACCCGCACCCCGATCAGACTCAGCAGGATGGTGAACTGAATCAGGCCCTCTGTGAAGTACTTTTTCAGGTAAAGCATTTCTTTACAAAAAAAAGGACCAAAAAATAAAGGGGGGAAAACGGGGCGGGGGGGGGAAAAGGAGGGTCAAAATAAGAAAATCAAAAAATAAAAACTATTTTTCTCAAAAATGAAAAAAGGGAAAAAGTATAAAAAGTATATGGGGAAAAGGTCGGAGTTTGTCTGAGGTTATTTTAAATGCGTCTCAGAACAGAAGCATGCATAGCGAATCCTTTGTTCTCCTCTTGCACAGAAAAAAAAACTAAAATAGTCTGCAGTCCCAGCTTGAGCGGTTGTTTTCTTCTCAGGTAATTTACTCCAGTCCTGTTACCAAACGGAGGACAAAGGCACATAACAAATGTCAAGGGTCAAGTTTACCCTCACACTAAACAGTCAACATCCTGAAATATACAGTTCTCACAATGCTACGGGCTACTGCTCGAAAAACATTTAAGCGAAGCGGCCGGTTTTTCCACATGTTGGCTAAGATAGACAGCGGCTGTGGGATACGCTTACCTGATAATAAAAAAATAAATAACTGAGCAACAGTACAGTACACTAAGCGCTCAAACAATAATTAGGTTTACAGTAGGAGGGTGTGTCCCTCAGACATTTGACCTACTTTTAATAAGCTGTGATTAAAGGCGTTTTCAATATTACTGTAGGTTGCTCTCGCTAGATGATGAAATTTGACCATATATCGGGAAACCGTTCTTTTACCACTGTGCAGACGCTTGCATAACGAAAAATAAACAGTCCACTTCAACTGAGCGCAGCTTCCCTAGCACAATTACGAGCATAAAAAGAATAAGCAACTTTTGCCTGCCTTTCATAATTTGTTCATCGTGTGGAGGCTTTGTTTACTTGAATCATTAAGCTATGAACACAAAACTATGTTTAATGACATTATTCTAAACGTGTAAACTGTAATCGACAATCACTCCAATTTAACGTTACATTGCTTAAGTCTTTACAAAAACGCCCATAGCTAGCTGTCCCCACCATTGTCTCAGAAATTAAAAAGTTTTCGTTATATATATACTTTAATATATACTTTATGCTGAACTAAATACTGCCCATATGAGAAAAATGAATAGCTGTCGATATAACGCTGTGAGCTTTGTACTTCTCAAAACTAGAAATACCCATCTTCGGACAAAGTATCACATGGCAAAAACAAAACCTGTCTCGCTAGCTACGTCAAGTTAGCTCCCCAGTTCTATTGCGTTCTTACGGGAGCGAACGGATTATTTGTTGTTGCCATTTTAAACACCTCTTGACATTTTAGAAGGCATCCAGAACTAACGGTACTAAACTATGAGCAGCATTACTAACGTTAGCTATCTAAAGTAACGTTAAAACCCACTCCAGACGTCTACCGGTATAGCTGTGATTGGTACAAACGTAGTGTAACGTTAGCGTTAACGTTTAGGAATCTACCCTGGAAACCCGAGCTACTCACTTATCGGTTAACTGACAATTAAGCCGGTTAACTTTACGAACTGTACCTATAGCTGTGCTCAGCTATACAACGTACCTACCTAGCGACCAGGCAATGCTTTGATGTTGAGGTTGTTATGAAGGTGAACTACCAATAGTGAGTATTTATAAACCCGGTCGCTTTCCCCCTTGTAGCGCATCCCCTCCCAAAGTGACGTGATCCAGTTTCTGTAGCTAACAGTAGCTAGCTAACGGTGTTCCCCTACACCCTCTCGCACCTCACAACATCCATCCGATGACCATGACACCCGCAATACTGCACCGACTCCGCCCTCTTTTCCTACCTCCTATTTTAAACATATTTTATTTTTTTTGCGAGACACGTTTCTACCTTAATTTGTCCACAATCCGCCACTTGCCAAACCAGGAAGCGCTGGGCCGGCAGACTTCCGATATTGTTTGATGCCCCGCAACCCCAGCGATAGCAACAAGTGGCACCACAGTGACGGACAGACACGCCAGCAAATCAGAATCCGAGAATACGGAGCCATTGGGGGCTTCTCACGCATCTCAGCCTATTATAAACGAGAAGGGGCGGTTCATTCCTGCAGCTATTATATGGGGCAGGGGCGGAAAGTAGCTAAGTAAGGTTTAGCGGTTTACTTGATATTTAGCTAGAACAATGTATTTACACTTTACGTGGTCTCTATGTTTGCTTTAGACTTTTTGAACAAGGAGAAAAACGTATAGCTAGCTTGTATAGCTTTATACTTTCAAATTATAGATGTTAGCTAGTAATGGTGAACCTAGAAAACATGAACATAGCTAGCTCTAGCTAGCTAGCTAGCACGATGGAGAAGCAGCGGTCAATTCTCAAAGCTATCTTGCTAGCGAGATAATACTTACGAACGAATTGACAGAAAAGTAGCTATTTACTTAAAAGTTATGCACTGGCTTTATGTCTCCGTCCACTATATCCAGACGGCATAGTTATGTGAACAACTGTTTCTGTTCTTCGTGTTATGAAGGGCCGACAATGACTTGCAAAATTCCCAACGTCAGAAGCTCACTACTCCTTTGAGCAGCCGCACACATTTTAGCATAGCGCATGTGCGGATTTTTCCAACACACATGTCACGTGAGATCGTGTCAAACCAATCCCAAATTTAAACACTGTTCCCAAGTTAATTTCTGGGGCACTGTGTTAAAGGAAGTACTTTATTTAGTAGTTAGACACAAAACCCTACCTACGCAGATGATCGCGGAAATAATATATATAAATATAATATATTTATAGAGGGAGCATACTAATTTTAAACTGAATCGTCCCGACAACAGAATGACAGGCACTTGCTATTGGAGCCTTTGCAAAGCTTTCAGACGGCAAGGGACAGAGGTTGTCTGCATTTTCATAGATATAATCGATAACACTGGATAGCATTGCATTTCTATGTTTCCTCAACCCTTTTGGAATTTTGCCGTTAAATATATTTAAAAGATACTGTGGGGATACTTGCCTTGTCCAATGCTGGTCTGATTGCACCTGAATATTTACTAAAGCACAAAGGGTGCTCAGCCTCTTGTAAAGTGCATCTGTCCAGCGCATGCCCCTTCCTACTGTGGATGTACGAAAGTGAATGTTTTGTTAGGATAATGCATTCACCTTTCCACCAATTCAACATATTGGTCTGGTCTGAATATCCAATCTGTGCATCTCACTACCCACATCCAGTAGGTAGTAAACCATTACGCACCTGGGATAAGACATAAAACTGCCTTGCAGTGCAATAAACTGCTTCCGATCGATACCTGTATCGATGTTTTTCAGCTATTTTAGACTGGAGATATCTCAGACTATTTGGGGAAGTGGCAAGTCTCAAAATCACAGACAATTATGTAGCAAAAAAAAAAAGCGGTTATATATCCGTGTTAGCGATTCCCGTGTGGTCACAGTATCATTAAGATGCATCATCGGTCGATTATTGAAACGGAAACACCTAGCTACATCTGCTACTTTCGCACACTGCCATACGTTACGACCAAAGCGGTTGACAAGCATCTGGAACCATTTTGGCTCAAACACGAGAAGAAGATCTAGGACTGTCCATTGAGAGCCAACATGGCAGATTCGCGACTAGGGCTGGTAGTTTCGTGAAAGCTGACACATTGCTCGGAGGACCCGCCTACCTGTGAGGGAGAGGGATCTGCGAAGTCTATTAAAATGACAGCTCAGACTGTCCACGTCAACACTGAAACACCACCATGGACTCTGTGGCTTTGGTAGGCAATCTTTGAAGATATTTCACGCTTTCTTCGTGTTCATTCGTGTTTTTTCATATTTTCCAATCAGATTCGTTGCAAACTTAACAACGGGCCTCGCCTTTGCCGTGAAATAGGAATACAATGTTCACTGAATAATTTTCAAGGTTGACATTTCTGGGAGATGTGATATATGGTAGTAAGCTGTAGCCAGCTAGCTAACTAGTTAGCTTGCTAGCTATATCAGTGCACGGGACCGTATAGTTACTGTAGTAGCAATAGCGCGCAGGTACAATCTTTACAAGCCATTTTTGAATGAATTATGCCTCGGTATTCAGCACTCGTTATTGCAATCCAGCTTGGTGCCAAACAAAGTCTGTCAGTTCTTACGACGAACTGGTTTGGGGTAAGCCATTAATAGTGGACCTTCAATAAAAGTAGAAACAATCATTCTTCTTTCTACGAAAATCATCGACGGCCGAGTTATCAATGCGACAACAACTTTGTCAACTTTAAATGTGACAAAATCACGTTGATGGACGATTCTGACTCAGTGGTGATTTGCTGTGCCACGTCGGTTTGCCGTCTTGTTTGAGCTGTGCTTAATGCACCATAGTACCTACAGAGTACACGGTCTTACACGGTCGCTTTAGCGGGATTTTCCAAAAGTTTAATATTGGTTGTGAGTAATTTCTTGCATGCCATTCCTTATAGAGGAACTATATGCTACATATAAGGCATAGCATAGGTACACCAAGATAAAAATTAAATCCGTTAATAGTTAATGGCTTGGTTGACAGCCAAAACGCGTGGGTGCACAAACTCGTATATTTCATTCGCCATAGCCACATTATTTATACAAAAACAAAAACTGGTGAGACTATGGAGAAAAGCTGTAAAACGCGTCTAAACTTGAATTCCTACGTAAAATGTTGCACTAAGTCAGGGTACCTCTCGTCCGTGACATATTTGACAAAAGTTCGTCGGGAGAGTTGGCACAAAGTAGTGTCTGACCCTATCCATTCAAACCCAGAAGCAGTTTCCTTAACTTACGGTGCTCAGAGTGACCTGCCATCGTATTATGCAGTCGTCAAAGCAAGCTCTTTTGTCGTAAAAAGCTCTACAGAATCTGAATATGATTTGCTTTACAATTATACGAATATCACTGGGATCCAGGGGCATGGGCCTAATTGTAAAAGGAAACCAATGACGGCTGACTGACTGTTCAGCCTCCACCGCAACCCTTCCAACCTTCTGCAGCGGCTGCGTGCGGTCCAGGCCGGACCAGCTGGTGCAACCCACGAGCGATGCTTTCCAGTGTTTCGGGCCCAAGTTCTGTGATACACTTAGGCTCTGAGACCGCGGCAGTCAGTGCATAACAGAACTTTGGCTCGGGGCGACCCAACTGCCGACGTGAGAAAGAGAGGGGGGTTAGCCGAACTCGCCAGGAACAGTCTGCTCCGTGTTCCTTCATAATCTCCTTCAAATCCTTATCTATTTTCTGTCATGACCATAGCTGTCATAAAATGGCAAGCACAACCCTGATTTTTATGAGGACTGGCAGTGTACTCTTAATGGGTACCATGCTGAAAAGAACAGCTCAATCTAGCTGGTGGCTAGTTGACCAGTTCAGGCCAGCTCCATGCTCAAAATAGTTTGTCCTGCCAAAGCAATGTTTCGAAACAGCCAGTACATGTAGCTTGTTATTCCGAGCTGGTAATAGCTGGATTTTCCACCCGGGTAGAGAACTTGTGATCAAAGCTTGCAGGTATGAGTCCCAATTGCAACACTGCCATTGTAGTCTTGAGAAAGGTGCTTAAACCTATCACTTAAGATGTGTAAGTGGACACTCTGTAAAATAATAAATGTAAACGTGTGTCTGGATAAGAGCATCTGATAAGTGGCAGTAATGACAGTTTTTATAACTCGTTTATGAATTTATCCAAATTTGGGTTAGCATCTGCACTGTCCCTGATTCTAATCGATCTGTGTTTTTTTTTCTCTCAGAATGTTTGTGCATTTCTTCCCATTAATCATTTTTTATAGTTAATCCCATTTTCTTTGACTTGCTTATCTCCCAGGAACCATCACTCTTCACAGTGAAAGCTGTTTTCATTCTGGACAACGATGGAAACAGGCTTGTGTCGAAGGTAGCGGACACCATTTCAAGTGTTTGTCTAGTGAACCCCCCCCCCCCCCCCCCCCCCAAAAAAAAACAAAAACAAACAAACACAAAGTAAACCTGGCGTATTCCCTTACTTGACTTTTTACAAGAGGCGATGAGATAATTAATCATTTCAGATGCTTCAAGATTTTAGTTTATATCGCTATTTGCCTTCTGTGCACAGTCGTATGTCTCTTGCCTGCTGTTGATGAAATGTCTCTTCTGTTTTTCCAGTATTATGACACAGAGCTATATTCCTCCATGAAGGAGCAGAGGAATTTTGAAAAGAAGGTGTTCAACAAAACGTACAAAGCCGATCGTGAGTATATCGGTGCTTCGGCACGTGCCTACATACACTCAGTGAGCACTTTATTTGCTAATTATTATATTTATTTTTTACACTTCTACTGCTGTAGCCTATCCACTTAGAGTTATTACGCGTTGTGTGTTCAGAGATGCTCTTCTGCACACCACTGTTGTAATGTGTGGTTATTTACGTTACTGTCACCTTCCTGTCAGCTTTGACCAGTCTGGTCATTCTCCTCTGACCTTTCTCATTAACAAGGCGTTTCTGTCTGCAGAACATTAACTGAAGCTCCTGACCCGTATCTACATGACTGTATGCATTGCACTGCTGCCACACAATTGGCTGCTTAGACATTCACATGAATAAGTAGGTGCAATAAAGTAAAAATGTTCCTAATAAGGTGCTCGGTGAGTGTACACTGCTTACATACTATAATACCAGTCAGTATTAGAGACTGGGTTCTGCAGGGTGTCCGTGGACCCCTAGAGGTCCTGGAAGGTACTGTAGGGGGTCCCTGGCCAGACCGGATATCCAACAACTATACATTTGGTAGCATATTTAAAATATAAAATCTTTTTGTAAAGAAAAAAAAAAAAAGACACTTAAACTTGGTGATGGGGGTCTAGATGCCTTTGAGCCTGGGAGGGGATCCCTGGATCAGAAACGGTTGAAAACCCCCTGGGAGAGAGGATAACTACTGAATATTGGAAGTAAGACAGAGCTGGATGTTAAATATTAAAACTAGGTTAAGGCACTGCTTCAGTGCATGGATGGGCCCCACAATCCAGTATCAGATCCAGATCATGCCAGTTTCAGATGGAGTCTTCCTCCGCCTCATGTCTGTGCAAGCTTGACATCATGTGCGTTGGACTTTGTACATGCGCTCCCTTGAGTCAACAGTGGAGGCTGCAATGAGCACTAAATGATTTGTATAATTTATAAAACAAATATGGTTATAGTATAAAGTTTTCCTCCATGTGCAAGAGATCAGCTTTCATACATACAGAGATTTGGAGGTGTGCTGTTTGCATGAAATGGTATGCATTTTTTAGTAAGTTTTTTTTTTGTTGCACTTTTAAGGCCACCACACAAGTGCCTTTTTGCAGTGCACATTATTAGCTTAGGGTGGTGCAGTGGGTAGCACTCGCGCCTCACAGCAAGGAGGTCCTGGGTTCGAATCCCCGTCGGCCGGGGCCTCTCTGTGTGGAGTTTGCATGTTCTCCCCGTGTTTGCGTGGGTTTCCTCCGGATACTCCGGTTTCCTCCCACAGTCCAAAGACATACAGGTCAGGCTGATTGGAGAGTCTAAATTGCCTGTGGGTATGAGTGTGTGAGTGAATGGTGTGTGTGCCCTGCGATGGACTGGCAACCTGTCCAAGGTGTATTCCTGCCTTTCACCCAATGTATGCTGGGATAGGCTCCAGCCCCCCTGCGACCCTTTTCAGGATAAGCGGGTTCAGATAATGGATGGATGGACATTATTAGCATCTTTTGGGGTTTCATCACGACCCAAAGGCCCAAAGCAATGAGGAATGAATGAGTATCCATGGTAGGCGAGTGCATATGACGTATTTATTAACAAGCATACGAATTTTGATAATTATATTTTGAATATAGCTAATTTGAAAAATGTATTGCTCATGATAATTGACCTGAAGTTACTGATCTGTTCTGAAGATTGATTTAGAATGTTGAAATGGCCACTGTTCCGTTGGGTTTGACCCTGTGAACCGGTGCTTCAGTTGGCTGGGATGGGATAGGTTTTCTGTGAGTTTTACAGGCCAATACCGGCCCCATTCCGTGGCTATGGGCCTGGGGGGGGGGGGGGGGGGAAGGCTCTTTTTTTCCACACCTGTCTCTGTGTCGGCAAGAATGTGGACGTGTCAGTCAGACCCTGCTCAGGTTCTTCGCCACTATTTAGCCTGTGAGCTAGCATTACCGCAGACACAAGGGAGGAGGCCCGTTCTGTCAACGACAGCCTCGTTTTGGGCCTTTGAAATGCGCTAAGGTTATTCAATACTTTTGACAATACAAATTAGCACAATGTAGTACAATTGGCCATTCATTTTTTTTGTCTCTCTCTCTCCCTCCCTCCCTCCCTCCCTCTCCTGTCCATCTCTGTGCTCAGACGAAATAGCGTTTTTGGAAGGGTTGACGATCGTTTACAAGAGCAGCATCGACCTCTTCTTCTACGTGGTGGGCAGTGCTCAGGAGAACGAGGTACCTGCATGTCTGCAGTGGAGCAATCAAACGCAACGGGCGACGCCATGCGATATGCACCTGGCAGTTTCCTGTTTCCTGTTTCCTGTTTCCTGTTTCTTGCCTCATAAGTTGATTTCCTCTTCCTCTCTGCTCCAGCTCATGCTGATGGCCGTACTGAACTGCCTCTTCGAGTCCCTCAGCCAGATTCTGAGGTAAGTGCTCCTCTGCTCTGCGCCCGTCAGCCACAGTGAAGCTCAGTGTCATAAAATTGTTGTTTAGCTGACGCTTTTATCCAAAGCGACTTGCAGTTGATTAGACTATCGCCCCAGGAGCAATGTGGGGGTTAAGGGCCCGACAGCTGTGTGGATCTTATCGTGGCTACACTTGGTATTGAAGCACTAACCTTCCAGGTCCCAGTCGAGCACCTTAGCCACTCGGCTACATGCTGCCAGTTGGCTCCGTTTCATGATCCCCGGCCAATCGCCAGAGATCAGACATCAACCGTAACTTTTTACAAATGCAGAGTTCATTACAACTTTGCTGTAACTGCAACAGATTGCTGTAATTAGTTTTAATTTGACATGTGAGGTTAGCGAAACTAATGTATTGCAATCAGTTACTGAAATGTGAATCCACCAATTCATTTACATTACTTACGCTGGCGTACTCGTTAATCACACAAAAAAAAATATATATATTCTTGTTTTTATATACACGTCTGTGTGTGGTAGATGATAATATGAATATGAATATACAAGGGCTTCAGATTCAGGTTCATTTTCAGGTTCCTCAGCCCCTTGACGAGGCTTCGCCCCCTGTGAAGCAGTAATTAACATTCCCCCCCATTACAGCACCCGAGTAATCTCAATTAGTGATATAATGATGGCTAATTATGCCCAACTGCATGTTAATTAATGGAGTGGTGCTTATGGCTGGCGACATGCATTCATCTATTATACTCGAGCCTCAGTGTTACTTTGTGAACGGGGTGATTTGTCAAATTTTTTACTGACTTTGCTTTCGATGAAATAAAAATTAAAGGCAGAATGGTGGTTTAAATGAGATTTGTGTGACACCACAATAAACTCCGCAAAACACTCTTAACTTTTAAGCGTGACATTTGTCACTAAAGCCTACATATGACCACAGCAGTGGCTTGCTGTTTATAAATGTACGTAGTTGGTGTCTCGGTGGCGCAGCCTGTAGAGCACTGACCACATGCTCATTGCGAGCCGCGACGTCGGCGGTTCGAATCCGACCGTCTGACATTTGTCGCGTGTCTTCCCCTCTCTCTCGCTCCCATTCTTCCTGTCTCTCTATACTATATACTGTCCAGTAAAGCTGAAAAAGGCCAAAAAAAAATCTTTAAAAAATAAAATAAAATAAATGTACATAGTTGTAACAGACGCGCAGTATGACATGAACGGAGATTGTATTGTACTGTATTTGGGCCGTTGTGATTTTCGCGCTGAAAGCCTCGTATCTCGTGGAGTAGTGACTGCAGCAGGGAGTGTCCAGTAAACTGCACCTGGGCGGAGGATCAAAGGCCCACACGCGTCAGTGTTCTCACCCCGGTGTTAGCGTCTAAAACGCCCTCTAAACGTTCACAAAGAGCGGTGACGTGGGTTTGTTTGAGTCCCTGACCCCGCCCCTGGAGCCCCCCCCCCCCTCCCCCCCCCCTCCCCCCCCCCCCCCTACGAGGGACAAGCCCGGCTCATGGCGCTTCCGCTGTTGCCATAGAAACCAATGCAGCAGTGATGCAGAGAAAGGGAGGAGGATTCTGCAGATCTGCCAGTCGCTCTGACAGTACCGTCATGTTCCCGTTTTTATTGTGTTTTATTTGCATATTTGGGTCAGTGTGCTCCATGGCTCTTGCAGTAGACGCATACGCACACACACGCGCATGCGCACGCACACACACACACACACACGGGCACACACACGTGCATGCACACATGCACGCACACACACACACACACACGCACACACGGTGCAGGAGAACAGTAGGAAAGATCCTTGTGTAATTATCTGGTCTTCAGGCTCTGGAAATGTGTGTTTGATTTGTGGATCATGGGGTGGTTTCCTCCTTGGCCTGTCTCTGGTAATGGTCGATAAATCTTCCCCATGTAAAATGGGGCAGCCTGTAGCCTAGTGGTTGAGGTGCATGACTGGGACCTGGAAGATTCGTGGACCAAGCGGTGTAGATTACGATAAGATCCGCACAGCTGTTGGGCCCTTGAGTAAGGCCCTTAACTCCAGGTGGGCATTATCCCCTGCTTAGTCTAATCAACTGTAAGTCACTTTGGATAAAAAAAACATCAGCTAAATCACAAATAACGAATGAATTTCATGAATTACAAAGACTGAAAACGTGAGTCCAGCTCCCCGTTGCCGTTGGCAGGAAGAACGTGGAGAAGAGGTGTCTACTGGACAACATGGACGGGGTCTTCTTGGTCGTGGACGAGATCATCGATGGAGGGTAAGCCTGGCACATGGTCCTTCAAAAGGCTTAGCTGGCCAATCACTGCTGGCCTTTTGTCCTCCTATATGTTTGTGTGCAGTGATTTATGTGCTCTTATTCTCTCCATCAAAATAATAAGGGAGTCATTTTTAGGTTCTTTTTTTCCCCCACACTTGCTGAAATTCAATTACATTTTATTTTTAAAATAAACAGTAACAGAAAGGAAGAAAACTTGTCAGCCCTCAGCCTCCAAATAGCATGAAAACTAAAATAGGTAAACAAGTCTCTTATGGAGAGAAAAACCCTCAAACAGTGGGGAGAAAAACGCCCTGACAGGAAGAAATCCGGCTATAGGGGGATGCCCATGCTCCGATGGCCCATAGGTTAAGATGGCCATTTCACACTTTCTATTCACCTCTCCCTCTTTCCCTCCATTTTGTGGCTATGCACACTGCCTCTAGTCCGCCAGTGTGGCCAGTGATGTCATCAGAGATACAAAATACAGAATCTGTCACAAACTGCAGACAAATGTGGAGTAGCCATTCAGACCCACAGGGAGACGGGGAGACAGAGAGACAGGGTGACAGAGAGGCTGAGACAGGCTTGTGTTGGGGAACATTAGGGAGGGAGTTCTGGTCTTTATCTTTTATGGCTGCGGTGTTGTGTGCTTTAATGCAAGATTGCACCAGCGAGCTTCACCAGTAAATCCTGTTATTTCAGTTTGAGTTGCTGTTTAGCTCGTTGCATTTCCTCTTTAAAAAAAGGCACCATTGATTCATCTTCTTTTTTGTGTCACAGTATTCTTGAGTTAAAATAAAAATATATATATTTTAAAGCTATGTTAGATTGTGAGCCAAGTGCACTGACCGGGGAACACTTTGGACATATTGGACATGAACGAGCTCCGCTATGTTTGGTATTTTGTGTTCCGGCTTTAACGCATGCCGCCGCTCTTTTTCCAGAGTGATCATGGAGAGTGACCCCCAACAAGTCATCCAAAAGGTGAACTATCGGGTAAGTAAGGACCCTATCTCCGAGGACCTGTGGAATGACATATACTTACTTTATTCTCCCTACTCTCATATTACTCAGTGTGGCGGGGTTTGGTTCACTGTTACCAATTTAATCTTCACAGCATAATATCTATTGAAATGAGCACACCCTGTTCCTGGTGGAGTGTCTTTATGAGCAGATCCTGTTCCGGGTGAAGTGTCTTTAGGAGCAGATCCTGTTCCTGGTGGAGTGTGTTTATGAGCAGATCCTGTTCCTGGTGGAGTGTGTTTATGAGCCACTCCTGTTCCTGGTGGAGTGTGTTTATGAGCAGATCCTGTTCCTGGTGAAGTGTGTTTATGAGCAGATCCTGTTCCTGGTGGAGTGTCTTTATGAGTAGATCCTGTTCCTGGTGGAGTGTGTTTATGAGCAGATCCTGTTCCGGGTGAAGTGTCTTTATGAGCAGATCCTGTTCCTGGTGGAGTGTCTTTATGAGCAGATCCTGTTCCTGGTGGAGTGTCTTTATGAGCCACTCCTGTTCCTGGTGGAGTGTGTTTATGAGCAGATCCTGTTCCTGGTGAAGTGTCTTTATGAGCAGATCCTGTTCCTGGTGGAGTGTCTTTATGAGCAGATCCTGTTCCTGGTGGAGTGTGTTTATGAGCAGATCCTGTCCTGGTGGAGTGTCTTTATGAGCAGATCCTGTTCCTGGTGGAGTGTGTTTATGAGCAGATCCTGTTCCTGGTGAAGTGTGTTTATGAGCAGATCCTGTTCCTGGTGGAGTGTGTTTATGAGCAGATCCTGTTCCTGGTGGAGTGTCTTTATGAGCAGATCCTGTTCCTGGTGGAGTGTGTTTATTAGCAGATCCTGTTCCTGGTGAAGTGTGTCTGTGAGCGTGATCAGGGGTTAGACCCAGCTCTCCTGGTGGAGTGTGTTTATGAGCGTGATTAGGGGTTAGACCCAGCTCTCCTGGTAGAGTGTGTGTATGAACATGATTAGGGGTTAGACCCAGCTCTCCTGGTGGAGTGTGTGTATGAGCGTGATTAGGGGTTAGACCCAGCTCTCCTGGTGGAGTGTGTTTATTAGCAGATCCTGTTCCTGGTGAAGTGTGTCTGTGAACGTGATTAGGGGTTGGACCCAGCTCTCCTGATGATTAGGGATTGGACCCAGCTCTCCTGGTGATTAGGGGTTTGACCCGACTCTGTTCTGGTGATTAGGGATTGGACCTGACTCTGTTCTGGGACCACACTGTGTCCCTTCATCAGCATGCTGACGCGGGGAATGCCGGGGTGGGGAATCCCCTGTGAGCTATCTGAATGGTGTCCTTCTTTCTTCCTCTCTCTCTCTCTTCCCTCCCCCTCCTTTCTTCTCTTTTCTTTTTCCTCCTTCTCATCCCTGCTCCTCCATTCCCCCCCAATTCCCGCCCCAGAATGTTTCCGAACAGGCCTATGGTTTCGTCCTCTTTGATTACATCACTGGTAATGTTGAGGGTCAGGGGGACAGGAGCCAGGGCTCGTAGCCCGAGAACAGAGGGAGAGAGAGAGAGGGTGAGGGAGGGAGGGAGAGAGGAGGTAACTGCATGGAGGGAACGTGTGTTTGTGGCTGTGCCGTTAGCCTGTGCTGCTGTTGTTATGACCGTCACCGTTGTTCAAGGAGACTGGCTTCGTGATCCTGGGCTGCCCACCCCCCCGCCCCCCCCCCTCCCATTTGCTCCCCATAACCACGCTTCCCACTGATCTCAGATCAGTGCTCAGCCCTGGTTGGTGCTCAACACCAGACCAATGATCTCAGACCAGTCGGAATGATCAGACCCATTTGGAATGCAGCGCAAGAGTACGTAATGTTCCGAGTGTTTGCTCGTTCGGTTTTTTGGAATGCGATTCTGCTATTTAATTGTGCGCGTGTGTGTGAGTGCATATGTGGCTGCGTGTGTGTGTGTGTGTGTGTGTGAGTGTAGTTGCGCTTGTGTGTGTGTGTGAGTGTAGTTGCATGTGTGTGTGTTCACGCATGGGCACGGTGCACACGCATGAACTCACGAGCTGCTTCACTACAAGAGCTGCTGGTGTTCGTCCATATTCTGCAGATCCCAGCTGTCTGTGTGAACGCGGCCCTACACACCGTGTTTCTGCCCCGTCTATATGCACACAGCGGCACCAGGCCTTCAGCTGGTGCATGCTGCAGTGCTGTGTCTCTAGTCTTTGCCACCGCCGCACCGTTTGTCAACACGCAACACAGGAAGCTGTGCCAGGCAAGATCCAACCTCCGATTCAACGGCCAAAACCACACTTCATATTAAAAACGCGTGCTGTGATGCCTGGCTGTGATCGTATCGTTGAACACATCTGCCGAGTCCTCAGCATTCTGAAATGTGATTGGCTGGTGGCAAGGGAATAAATCGAGTGTGCATTTTCCAGAAACAGGAGCTCTTCGAGGGTCTTGTATTTCCGTGGCATTCGGCAGTTTTTCTTTGTGCTGTGCAGTAAAGATCCCCGACCTACATGAACACAGATTAAATTGAAATTCAGTGTCTTTCGGTCTTCAAACGTCTAAGCTGTGGGTCAAATGTGTCGCACATAAATCTTTCCTTTTCCGATTTTTATGAGGAAGAGAATGTCATTTTGGCATGCACAGGTATTCAACATTACATTACCAGTCCTAAAGGACTGAACGCTTTAGTAAGGTTTAGTTGTCTTATATTCTGCTGCAGAGTGTTAAGTGTGTTCTCAGGCAGGCCAGTTTCAGCTCTGCGCAGGTCCTTCCAGAAGGATAAACGCGTGGGTCTGTCCGTCATGTCCTGGGAGTGTGTGTGTGTGTGTGTGTGTGTGTGTGGCGTTGTGGTTTCTGCACGGCGTCTGGGATGCACACGTCTGCCTCTGTGTGTGCTGAGCATCGCACCACTGCCCCCACTCCCGTGTGTGTGTGTGCGTGTGTGTCTGCGTGTGCACGTGCGCGTGTGTGTGTGTGCGCGTGTGTGCGCGCGCGTGTGTGTGTGTGTGTGTGTGTGTGTGTGTGTCCGTGCGTGTGCGTGCGTGTGTGTGTGTGTGTGTGTGTGCTGAGCATCGCACCACTGCCCCCACTCCCGTGTGTGTGTGTGCGTGTGTGTCTGCGTGTGCACGTGCGCGTGTGTGTGTGTGCGCGTGTGTGTGTGCGCGCGCGTGTTTGTGTGTGTGTGTGTGTGTATGTGTGTGTGTGTGTGTGTGTGTGTGCGTGCGTGCGTGTGTGCTGAGCATCGCACCACTGCCCCCACTCCCGTGTGTGTGCGTGTGCGTGTGTGTCTGCGTGTGCACGTGCGCGCGTGTGTGTGTGTGCGCGTGTGTGTGTGTGTGTGTGTGTGTGTGTGTGTGTGTGTGTGTGTGTGCGTGCGTGCGTGTGTGTGTGTGTGCTGAGCATCGCACCACTGCCCCCACTCCCGTGTGTGTGCGTGTGCGTGTGTGTCTGCGTGTGCACGTGCGCGTGTGTGCGCGTGTGTGCGCGTGTGTGCGCGTGTGTGTGCGTGTGTGTGTGTGTGTGTGTGTGTGTGCTGAGCATCGCACCACTGCCCCCACTCCCGTGTGTGTGTGTGTGCGTGTGTGTCTGCGTGTGCACGTGCGCGTGTGTGTGTGTGCGCGTGTGTGCGCGCGTGTGTGTGTGTGTGTGTGTGTGTGCGTGTGTGTGTGTGTGTGTGTGTGTGTGCTGAGCATCGCACCACTGCCCCCACTCCCATGTGTGTGTGTGCGTGTGTGCGCATGCTTGCGCGCGTGTGTGTGTGTGTGTGCGCGTGTGTGCGTGTGTGTGCGCATGCGTGCGAGCGTGTGTGTGTGTGTGTGTGCTAAGCATCGCACCACTGCCTTCACTCCCGTGTGTGTGTGTTTCCGTGCATGTGTGTGTGTGTGTGTGTGCTAAGCATCGCACCACTGCCCCCTCCCGTGTGTGTGTGTGTGCGTGTGTGTGCGTGTGTGCGTGTGTGTGCGTGTGTGTGAGTGTGTGAGTGTGTGTGCTAAGCATCGCACCACTGCCCCCACTCCCGTGTGTGTGTGTGTGTGTGTGTGTGTGCGTGTGTGTGTGTGCGTGCGTGCGTGTGCTTGCGCATGTGGGTATGCGTGTGTGTGTGCGTGTGCGTGCGTGCGTGTGTGTGCAGGTGCGTGTGGCAGCTCTAATCTCTCCTTTTGTCTTGCAGATGGATGAAGGAGCGCTGTCAGAGCAGAGCGTGGCTCAGGTATGGGGCTCACATCAGCAGCGCACTCTGCATTTTACACACATTTTACACACATTTTACACACATTTTACGTACATTTTACGCACATTTTACGCACATTTTACACACATTTTACGCACATTTCCTTTGGGCCCATTTTGTAATAATTAGTGTGACCTAAAATCTGACCGTGTTTTCATTTTGTTTGTCCAATTAATTTATTACTTTAAAATTTGAGTTAAAACTAAGCGCAAACCATGAAGCTGGATTGATTTGATGTGAATGAATGAATGAAATTTTGGCTTTCCTGATATCAGGATATGCCTAATATCATTTTTAACTTAGCACATTTTTAACTGTGCTAAGCTTGTTTCCACATAGCTTTGACCACATCTGGGACACGTGTGGGAATCTCTCTGGCACTGAGCACTAGGTCTTTGGTCTGCTGTACAATCTCAAACAAACTGAAACAACCCAATCTCCTTCACCTCTTAAGTGGCTCGAACCTAAATCCCACTAACAGTCATTTCTGTTGTTGCCTCCAAATGCTGGAAGATTACCTTTCACCTCTTCTGTTCTTGTGCAATTCGTTCTCCTGGCCTTTTGCATGTCTAGGCCTGGGGACAGCGAGAATAGTCTGTAACTCGCATGCTTCCTCCCTAACTGCGACTGCATGTTGTGATGTTATGTCATCGCTAAGCTAATGGGCGGTAAAAGGGAGGCATATAGAACGCATAATAAAATCAGCTCTTAACATGGGCTATGAGTACGGCTGAGCGTTAAGGGGAGGGAGGCCGCGCAGGACGGATGACTGGGAGGCCGAGATCGTTTAAAGCCTTATTAAAACGCACAGATTGCCTGTATTTATGAACATTTTCGACTTAGTGCTGCTGCTGTTGCTGTGACTGGCAGATGTTCCGGGGGCTTTTTTTTTTTTTTTCTCGCGTTTCCTTGTTACTCTCCACACACAGCCAGGCAGATTAGGCTAGCTTTTGTGCCGCGCCGCGCTCGTGTGCAGACAATGGAACACTTGACAATGGGGCAATAAACGTTTCAAAATGGCTGCCATTCAGCGCCAATCACACGTGGCAGCGGCTATTTAGCAGGGAAGGGATTGACAGCGCATCGGGGAGATGAGGTGTCGGGAGGAAAAAAAGGCTCATTTTCCATCATTTGATTATACTCCATAACAGCGAGCTGCATGAAGACTACCCTACTGTAAAATCCAACTTTAGCATGGCCAAGCTGGTCATAATGCTGGTCTAGCTGGGTATGAGCTGGTCAACCAGCTAGTGCAGCTAGCTTGTCTGAGCTGGTAGCTGTTTGAAAACCTAGCCTGAGCTGGTCATACCATGTTGAGTATGGAGCTGGTCGACCAGCTGTTTCAGAATATAGCTTGAGCTGTTCATTTCAGCATGGTACAGCTGCAAATATTAGCTCAGATGTGGAATTTCCTTCCAAATTCCCAAATATAACATGCACAATGGCTGTGTACCGTAGGTATTTGGACAGTGGGACGATTTCTGTTCTTTTGGCTCTGTACTCCCAACACAACGGTTTGAGTCATTGGCACAACTCTGGTCCTCATGTTAACAAACGCCCATAGCCGACTCCAAAGGCAAACAGAAGCCTAGAATCAAGACTAGATATGGAACAAAGGAAACCATTTAATGCACCTGTCTAATCAGAAACAGCTCTCTAAAGTTTTCCCCTAAAATGGGGGCTGTGTATAAAAGTGATGAAATTCCTACACAGATCACCCGGTACTGCTGTAAATACCCTCCAATTAAAGGTGACAGTCTGAACTCATGTTCATCATTTCCTTTAAAAATCCAAAAGAACAGAAATTGGAGCACTGCCCAAATACACTGTATGCAGTGTATTTATCTAATCTTATGTGAGGAGTAGAGAATACATGTAGATGTTTTCTTAAAGACCTCCCCTCCTCCCCCAGAGCTTGGAGAACAAGGAGGGGGATTTTACAGACCTCCTCTATAACTGTTTTCCATGCACTTCGTTGTATGTCGCTCTGGATAAGAGGATCTGCTAAATGCTTTGTAATGTAATGTAATGTAATGTAATGGTCTATGTCAGTGGTCCTCACTCCTGGTCCTGGAGAGCCGCAGGGTGTGCTGGTTTTCGTTCTCACCTTAACATCAGCAACCAGTTCAGACCCAAGAAACCAGTTGATGTGAGCCAACTGAGTGATTATTGATCAATGCTTTCATCGATCAATTAAGCGCTGAGCGACAACAAAAACCAGCGCACCCTGCGGCTCTCCAGCACCAGGAGCGAGGAGCGCCGGCCTACGCCATGTCGATGCAATGCAGCGATATCGTCGCAAAATAAATGTGTTTGTTTATCATTTCATCAACAATTCTGGCTTCCACTTTCTGCGCCTACATGTTCTGTCTGATATGGCCAGGGATGACGGATAGACTACCACTGCATTACGCTCTCAGTTCGCTCCCGCTCTTACTGGCTGCAGAGTGAATGATATTGCGCTAGTGCTATCGTGCTAGTGCTATCGTGCTATCGGCGTGTTAGCACCTCAGCACTGCACTGCTGCACTGCGTACCAGGCGGCCTGTAGCCGAGTGCGGTCTGTCGGTACGTGGCAGGGACCCAAATATTTTGTGGTTCAAGCTCCGGTGTAGCCACGATAAGATCCGCACAGCCGTTGGGCCGTTGAGCAAGGCCCTTAACCCGGCATTGCGCATTGCTCCAGGGGGGATTTTACCCTGCTTAGTCTAATCAACTGGAAATCGCATTGGATAAAAGCGTCAGATAAATAATTGTAATGTAATGCATGTACGAGCCTCTGCTGGTTTAAGAGAGCATGGTACTGGGAGAAAATGCACTGACTGCAGTCACCTACATCCCTGTGGCCGTTTTAACTTAATGCACAATGATCTGCTCTTTCTCTACCTCCTCTGCTCACTAACCCTCTCTGCTCTAACTCCCACGCAGCACATATCACAGAAACTGGCCTCTACCTCCACTGTGAGTGCCCCGTCCCGCCCCGCCCCGCCCCGTCCCTGACCTGGCCTCTCTGCCTGTACCCAGAGCTCCTGTACCCTCTTACCCAGATACCCAGAGCTCCTGTGTCCTCTTACCCAGATACCCAGAGCTCCTGTACCCTCTTACCCAGATACCCAGAGCTCCTGTACCCTCTTACCCAGATACCCAGAGCTCCTGTGTCCTCTTACCCAGATATCCAGAGATCCTGTACCCTCTTACCCAGATACCCAGAGCTCCTGTACCCTCTTACCCAGATACCCAGAGCTCCTGTACCCTCTTACCCAGATACCCAGAGCTCCTGTGTCCTCTTACCCAGATATCTTAACCGTTCCAGCTGCCATCTAGTGGCGAATTGTTGTAAGACCGCTTCGCCGAACGCCCCGTGTCGTGTGCTTTCTATAGGATTTGTTTGTGCCTATTTGTGCCGTCGAAGATTAAGCGTTATAAATGTTGCTTTAAACATTATTATTTAACCGATTTGAATTTAGAATGTTAATGTCTCTGGATTTGGCCCGTTTAACCTGGAGGCAAAGTAAATTAAATATTTACACGATCCTTTTAATTCATTCTTGTTTATCGAAATGTATCGATTTAATATTGGATCAGGGTTTGAGTATTATCTTTTGTGTTGTTGTTGTAAACCCTTTCCCCCTAAATCTGGTCAAATTAGATTTTGTATATAATCTAATAGTAAGAGTATTGTATTCTTAATTTTGCTTCTAAGAATTAACTTCGAGTAGTCAGCATTAATCAGGTTTGCACCTTTATGGACAGACCGCTATTTTCATAGTAATTGTCACAGTGGTGAACCATTATTTGACCAACAGCGCCACCAGCTGGCTGCTTGGTATTCAGTTTGTCAATTAATCTGAGAGAAAATAAGGAATCATTTCAGTGATTTGAATTGCATTGAAGTGATACTAATGAAGTAATTATGTGACTTCAGCATATTTGCGTGATAGTTTAAAAAAATCGTTTAGCTTAGACTAAATTAGCTCAGCCCAGTGACTGTATGTATATTGTTTTTGAAGTTTTCAGCAGTAGTAGTTTCTAGCAATATTATCGATGGTTATTCGATCATATAATAAGATAATGACCAGAAAAATATGATATCTATAACACTGATGATGATGATGATGATGTTTATTTAGTAATTGACTTTAAGGTTAAATAACCATATAATAGCCAAATACGTTGATGATTTTATTTGTGTTTCCCTCAGGTTTTGCAGTCTGCGAAGGATCAGATCAAATGGTCGTTACTGAAATGATCACGTCTGGAGACGAGAGAAGAGCCCCAAACGCTAATTGAGTGAATTGCAGTGTATATTTATATTTGTAGAACAGTGTATACATGTGAGGCACAGGTCTTGTTACAATTAAAAATGAAAGAGCTAGTAAGAAAGCGGGTAGAAGTATGTAAGCTTTCTGTTATGAAGGTACAATCGTTTATATTTGTATTAAAATAGCCTATAATGGGTGTAATCTACAGGGCCTTGTAAGGGAACATTTTTGAAGAGTATCCATTTCAGGGTAACATGGCAGGTAATATTTCTGCATATTATTTTCCCTTTCTGTTGTGGTATAATTAGCAACTAGAACGCGCTGTTATTTTTATGAACTGTCAAGTGTTTGAAACACTTAGACATTTCCCCTCGTTGTTAAAAAGAACAAGAAAAAATTCTAAAATGCACTGAATTTCGGATTTAGCCTTTTAAATAAAATTGTTTGTGTGTCATGGCGTAAGGGAACAGATATAGCTAAAACTAAATCCATGCGCGTGAATTTTTTTATTTCTATGGAAAAAGAAAGCTAAAAAGAATTGGAACCTTGCACTGAAATTCGCGAAAAGCTTAGCAGGATGGCTCATACCGCTTGGATAATATACTAATATAGATAATATATCTACGTAAAGCTGAACGAAGACTTAACTTGCAGGTGCGAGTTCTGGCGTGTGTCTTTATTAAATGATTGTAATTTTTTGGAATTAGTTAAGTTAGGCGTACTGCTGCTATGGGCACAAACTTGTTCATTTTTATTTTAGAGCGCCATACAATCGTAAGAAAGTACTGATTTACGTTCTATTTTCAATGAACACTATATTTCGTTACGTTTTCCCCCCGAATGCGAAATAACACTCGAACCTCTCGCCTAGAACGGTTATTCAGGAATTATTAAATTATGCCTGTGACTCCGATACCAAAGATCGTAAAAGAAGGCCCACACTACATTTTCCCTCTTGACACATCGATGAAAAGCAATGTCATTTTGTTTGCGCTATTTTGGAGAAGAAGAAAAAAAGCATTTACATTTATTTATGATTGCTTATTTATTTGGCAGAGCACTTTAAAATGTGGAATTATATATTAAATACTTATCACATGAGCAACAAGAACAAAAGAAAAACTGTACGCTGGCAAGAAATGTCTG
This sequence comes from Conger conger, assembly GCF_963514075.1. Lineage (NCBI taxonomy): Eukaryota > Metazoa > Chordata > Actinopteri > Anguilliformes > Congridae > Conger > Conger conger. The sequence continues at coordinate 5,797,760 of NC_083775.1, read as the reverse complement.
TGCATTACACACCCAAAGTAAATTGATAAAATGTCAACAGGAATATTCGTGTAATGTTATGCCATTTCTTCAACCATTTTTTTTGCTGTTACAATATACAAGCAATATAAAAACTGATGCAAATCACCACGTGTAACCTATTTCATTGTATTGATTAAAGATTTACCAATTATGACTTCATATCCTTCAATTGTTGGCCAAGATTAAGAAAATATTATTTTCCCAGAACGATGCTCTTTGAAATGGACTAATCTTTGCAATTTCCATTTTTTGTTTTTGTCTATTGCTGCACTGTCTCTCAATACCCGTGCCGATATGTTTCCTTTTTGTAATTGAGAAATAATAAATATTATCTTTACCATTAAGTCTGTTAAAATGTCTTATTTGTACTACAATGTTAAATATATAAACGACTAAGCATGAACCTCATGATATTATCCATAATCCAACGACACAGTATATGCATACTACACTGTGCAACGTACATCGTACGCAGTTGCCAAACCTTAATCATTACCTTGTCAAATTATAGAGGAAAAAGGGAAATAATGTAAAAAAAATGTGGATGTTTATTTTTCTACCGATAACCCTAATCTACGAATGAACCAGTGGTGGTATATAGGCTGTTTATACCACCACTGGTTCATTCGTAGATTAGATGTCAGTAAAATGTTTAATTTTCACTGCACGGTGTCGTTCATGCGTTTATGAAGCAGCCAGACGTTAGTATGACAACCAAAAACAGATAAGGCCCTCGGTGCCATTAAACTGTATTATAATGCTCGCAGCCCACCTCAGCTCGATATCCTTCTTCGGTTTTGTGTTTGAAGTTAAAAACAGCGCTAATCTTCCTCCAGCTGTGCTCGGATACCTGAATAAAGCTCTCATTGTATTTTTGTTTATTTTTTTTTTACAATCACACCTTACTCCTTAGAGTGTGTAGAGTAGGTCATCAACCGTTTATTTTTTTCCTCCGTCCCTGTCGATTCCTGGTGGACCTATAAGAGAGGCCCAGTGTCGTGACTCTCCACCTCTGTACGCCCCCTGGGGGCTGATGTGGGCATTACAGTGTACGCCGGACAATGCAATGTTCCTCAGGACGCCTCCAATTCATTTGCACCTTGTCATTTTCATCATGACTTTGTCTAATAATCATGCTAATAATACATTTTATTTGATTTGATTGGATATTCAAGGTCTCAATTGAGGCAAGGAAACGAGTTTTCCTCGAGTTTTCAGAGACAATTAGTTACTATGGCTTTGTGGTGTCCCCGGGAATACTGTGCCCGTTTTAAATAAGAATCCTCTGAATGGGCTTTATAGGGTTCAGGCTTTATAGGGTTCAGGGTTCAGGCTTTATAGGGTCTGCGGCTGCATCACTTGTTATTTCGATATTCCTTTTTTCTTGAACTCCATAATTCCCATCGGTCATTGCCATTATACAACGCCATAATTCGGGTTATACGCGGTCAGGGCCAGGTGATAGCACAAGGAATGCGGGCTGGAAAGTCGGCATTCCTCGGGTTGACGGTACCACGTCCCTTCTCCGGGTGAAAGTGGGTCACTGAACGCCGAACGTCTGATTTCAGAGTTCTTTAATACAGACCTGGATACGCTTTGTGTTTGCACAGAACACATGTCGCCAAAAAAACAGGGTGGCACTTCAACGCGATGCCAGCGTGTAACACGACCGCGTAACCTGTTATGTTTTTAGCTTCAACCTTGAGCTTGTACTGCCACCTAATGGCCATATAGGCACGCTGCGACATCTCTCAATCTGCCATAATCCAGCTTTCATTTCTATCGATTGAGATTTAAATCCAACTGCCAAATCAAAATGCAATGGACAATATACAACCTGTGACCGTTCCGGAATTTTCCATTCCATTCCAAGAAAACTGCAAACGAATTTCAGCACAGTGCCTCTTCCAAATTTTTTTTTACTAATTATTTGTTTCTGAATATGCTTATACATTTAAGCGAAAAAGTTATTTGTGGGGGGAGTTTGTTCCAGGGTGGAGGGGAAGGGGGGTGTTTTTGTTATATATTTTCTTTCTCGTTTCATGTATTGAAAAATCTATTTTTAAAAAGCTGATTGCAAAAAAAAAAGTGTCATCTGTGAGGAGTCAATTATCTAAACTACAGAAGCTGAAATCTGCTGTATGTTGGCCTAGCCGACACAAAAAGATTCAGTAATCACGGTGAGTATATCAATCTACGTCTGTGTCTAAACAAAGTTACATTCCTTCTGATTCTTCTTTTAACAGCTATTTACACAATTTCATTTCACTTTTTAAATATTTAACATTTAATATTTGTTTTCAGAATATGATATATTATTGACCCGGCTGCTCAGTTTTCATTTGCAGTGACATAATGTGGAATCAAAGTGGGCGGGTCTGCAAGAAAGTTTGTAGCCAATCAGATTGTAGGACGCTGACCTCACGGCCAGACACAGAGAGAGTGTTTTTAATTGAGAGCGTGCCCAGGACCCTGGGGTTGAACAGCCCTGCTCTTTGGAAAAGTGTGCTGGGTCTTTACTGAGTAGAGACTCAGGAGCAGGGTTTCACATCTAATCATTACATTACATTAATGGCATTTTGGCAGACGCTCTTATACAGAGCGATGTACAGTTGATCAGACTGAGCAGGAGACAATCCTCCCCTGGAGCAATGCAGGGTTAAGGGCCTCGCTCAAGGGCCCAACGGCTGTGCGGATCTCATTGTGGCTACACCGGGATTAGAACCACCGACCTTGCGGGTCCCAGTCACGTACCTTAACCACGACACTACAGGCCGCCCTAATCCAGCGAACAGCACCTTCTAAACCACACAGTGCTGCCCAGTCAGGCAGGAACATGACAGGCAGGCGTGCGCCCCACACTGGCCCCACCAAGACCCCTTCTCCGGGGGTCTGCAATCCAAAACACCAACCAACCGAGCCTCAAAACCGAGTCTGCAATCAAAAACACCAACACAGGCCAGCTCAGTTACACACACGGGACTGCGGCCACTGCTGTCGTGTGTTTGATTGTTTTCAAAGCATTTTTCAAAAGAATGTCTCAGTTTTGCCAGTTTCACAGACACTGACTAAGCCTAGTCCGAGACTAGATTCAATTTTGAATGGAGATTCTGCATACACAACCCTGTTTAGTCCTGGACTAAGCTTAATCTGTGTCTGCAAAACTGAATGCCCACAATGTGCTTTTATAAAAATGCTGCTCATGCTCCAGTTGATATAATCTCAACAGCACCCATCTGGACACGTTTCACAGACTCTGGTGAAGTCCTCTGTGTTTGCTAACAATGGGCCACTGCGGACCCTGCTTCGCCTGGCCTGGTTTATATGTCTTTGGGAAATCACAGGCTAATCGCAATTGGCTGAAACACTTTCCCCAGGCCCCATATTATTGGTCAATGGTAAGACATTGATGGATTGTCTTTTGAGTGATTGGCTATAAAAAAAAATGATGTCATTGTGGGCGGTCTTACATTGTTCCTGCAGAGTGGGGTGGGGTGGGGGGGGGGGGGTATGTCAATCACAAAAAACCGGCTGGGACAAAAAAAGATTGTTTAAAAAAAAGGGAAAAAAAGCTTCTTTTAAAATGGTTGGCAGGAGCTGCACTTTACAACATATTGAAGATATATTCTCACATGTTCTGCAGTACATATAAAAAGAAGTGTTATGTCTTTTGTTAAAAAAAAATAATTTTGTACTTTCCATTCCAGAAACATAATTATGTTAATAGAGACGATGTATAATATTACATTGAACAATGTTCTGAATTGTGTTGATGCTGTAATAATAAAACAATCTGTCATATAACTTTGAGCCTACAAATAAAATATTCAAAGCTTTACATGGGAATGCAATTTTGAGTGCGACTCATCTCTTGCTTTTAAATCTGAATATTGAAAATATAAGCTTTGAACATTGAAGCCATTCCTTCCCTGTCAATGTCCTTCATCTCAAAGCGGCCTCAAAGCTCCAGAGATGGTCCAGGCTCTAGCCGAAAATAATCACCTCACACTCCATAACTCAGGCCTCAAGTCCCAAAGCCGAACCGCGAAAACATACATCTGCGTGCCTGGAGCCGCAAGATGGCCGCGTCACTTCATCAAAGTTGCAAAGGGGTCTTGGGAAAAAATACAGTTGCTGCGGTTTGGCTTTATTGGGCAGCAGCACCAGCACACACAGAATGCACAAAATGTCCTGGCCGTTCACGGGGGTGGGGGGCGCTACGTGTTTCACTTTCTGTTGGGATTTATGTGCTGTCCTGTATTTCTGAATAGAATATATTTGCTGAAAATAAACGGTATGAATAAAATAAAAAGTACTAAAATGTATTAGTGAGACCTGGAAGGCAGCAGGTTCAGCACGACCAACCAGATGATGTGTACATAGCTACAACTTCGCAGGCAGCTTTTCTCCCGCGTATGTTTATCAAATATATCTGTATCTACGTTACTGCGCTAGCTAGTTTGCTGGAGTGCAAATCACGGCGCTCAGTCTCCCAGGGAACACATGGCCTGCCGGGCCTCTTCCACGGTGCGGCGATCGCACGGGTAACTCAAATAAACACGCACGCCGTTCGGACTGCCCCATGTTTCCCCTGTCTAAACAGCCCAGCGGATACAAATGGCGCCGGTTCTTAATCAAATAAACACCAGCGTTGGCTTCTCACTCCGATACGCGGGCCCACTCCGTTCGGGGGACGACGACGAAATGAAGTTGATTTGAAACAACGTTTCGCACGAATAAACACCGTGACAGAAAACGAAGACAGAAAGGCTTGGCAGAGCGGAGAGGGTCGGGAAAGCGGAAAGACGGATGAGGTAATGAGGAAGCCAATCACGCAAAAGTGAAGGTAGAGAGAAATGCACGCGCATGAATAAATAAACAGATGGCTGTCGATGGTGGATTGAGAAACAATGATGTGGGGGTGTTCCTGTGTGTTGCAGTCATATTTTATAATACTTTTCCATAATCTCAAATAGCTTCAAATGTGTGTGTGTGTGTGTGTGTGTGTGTGAGTGAGAGAGAGAGAGAGAGAGAGAGAGAGAGAGAGCGAGAGAGAGAGAGAGAGAAAGGAATACTCTCATATGTATGACTTGTTCGTTACGTTACAGTCATTTAGCTGGCGCCTTTATCCAAAGCGACTTACAATTGATTAGACAAAGCAATGTGTGGCGAAGCTGTGTGCATCTTATCGGGGCTTGAACCATCAACCTTCCGGGTCCCACTCATGTACCTTACCCACTAGGCTACAGGCTGGCCCATAATGTGTTCAAATTTGTATTTCTTTCAGATAAACTCAATACATGACTAAATATAAACAGTCAAGTCAAATATGCAAACTGTAGTAACACTTTGTTTTTTCACGTTTGCCCACACTTTACAGTGCACCTCATGTGTGTTATGACTATGAGTGATAATGTTCCTGAACTACTTGTAGCAGTGAACAAAGCCTTAGGAGATGAAAATTGCACACCAGGTTGCATATTGGAGCATCTGGACAGCAACTGTACAATCGGACGCCTAAAAAGGATCTTTTTCGTTGTAGAGACGCATGTGTGCAGTACATCAAAAGTACCACTGGGTGGCACCAGAGCGCATCATTAAAGTACTGACCCAAGAGTTAGCAAAGAGGAATTCTGGAAAGTTCTGTTGCCTTTCCTAAAAGAAAGCATGGGCAGGATTTAAGAGCCTGCGCATTACCTTTTACTGTTTTGGAGGTGTATTTAGCCATCGGTAATCATAATACTGGCTTGGCTTTGTCCCACTGGGATAATTAGCAATCAGCCCACACGCATCACCCTTCTCTGCCTGGTCTCAGTATCTAAAATGCCCACAAAGCGTAGGTTTTTTGAAAAGTCCCTAACCCTGCCTCCTGTCCGTGTTAACACTTAGCAACATCATCCAATAATTATGCAAAAAACATAAGCCATGTCAAGTGGGAAATCATTTTACCGCTCGGAAAAAATAGCAGCTAGAGCGTAAATCAGTGTGGAACAGGATGACATGAAAAGCCTTTCAACTGGTGACCCTCTAGGAGCCTGCACGTAACAGTCATCAGAGACGGAGACACACCTCCTTTACACAGAGGTGTGTCAGTACTGTCCTTTTGTTATTATCCGATTCATGATGCGGAATGCGGTCTGCCGCCGTTCCCCCCCTGTGCAGGTGCAGGTGACGCACACCTGTGACACCGGAACATTCCGGTATCGGTGATTCCCAAGAGAAGAAAACGGGGAGGGGGGGGGGGGGTGTCTAAAAAAAGAGAAATTTACAGGAAACAATGACCCGATATAACCTTAGTGTGATCCAGGACAAAATTACAGCCAGGGACCATTTCACAAATTTATCGCTCTGCCCTTTACTGTAAACCAGTAAAGTGCTGAAACCCATTTGTCGAAATATAAACAAGAATGTTTTCCGCGAAATTAAAATGCAGGCGTGATTATATGATCCGGTTACAATCGGGATTCAATTGTATTATGCATGCATGACCTTTCCTGGTTCTTTAATAACTGGTGTCAGGCAGTAGTGCTGCTGTAATATTGAAGTGGATAAACAAGAACACTAGTGTGATTGTTTTGTTTTTTTTCCCCCCCAAAGAGTTTTGTCAGGTCAGATGCACGGTGCAGATGGAAGGTCATGGTTTACTAAGAGGGCCCCTCTGTTGTCTTCAGTAGTATCAGATAGCAGTGTTATCAGCTATCTGACCTTTTCCATCTGGCAGGAAAGCATCTCCAAGGGGCGAGATGCACATTGAGGGTAACTTGTGGGCACACTGGGGAAAAACTGACCAGTTTAAAACTTACATCCAACCATCAATTATCTAAGCCACGTATTCTTGGTCAGAGTCGCAGGGGGTGCCTGCAGCGTAGTGGTAAAGGTAAATGACTGGGACACGCAAGGTCGGTGGTTCTAATCCCGGTGTAGCCACAATAAGATCCGCACAGCTGTTGGGCCCTTGAGCAAAGCCCTTAACCCTGCATTGCTCCAGGGGAGGATTGTCTCCTGCTTAGTCTAATCAACTGTACGTCGCTCTGGATAAGAGCGTCTGCCAAATGCCATTAATGTAATGTAATGTAATGTGATGTAATGGGTGCTGGTCGCCAGTCCATCGCAGAGAACACACACCATTCCGTTTAGTCTCCTGTCAGCCCGACCTGCATGTGTTTGGACTGTGGGAGGAAACCGGAGCACCCGGAGGAAACCCACGCAGACACGGTGAGGACATGCGAACTCCGCACAGAGAGGCCCCGGCCGACGGGGATTCGAACCCAGGACCTCCTTTCAACACGGAAGCAAGGTGGGCTGAAGGGCCCTGCTGAAGGGTCCAAATCTTATCGTGGCCACACCGGGGCTTGAACCACCAACCTCCTGGGTCCCAGACATGTACCTTAGCCACTAGGATAGTTAAGTTAGGTCACTTTTGCTTTGTTGTTTGTTTGTTAAAAAAATAATAATAATTCAAATAGGCCCTGGTCCATATCTTTGTTGTACAGGTAGCAGTTGAAATTGTACTTCCCTCTAGGGTCTTTCAGCGAACTTATCCCTGGTTATGGGTATGCACTTTGTTGTACGTCGCTCTGGATAAGAGCGCCTGCCAAATGCCATTAATGTAATGTAATGTAGGCTACAGTCTGCCCCCAGTAATATTATGTTTTATTCCATTAGACACCTGAATGGTTTGCTACTTAAAAAAAAAAAAAAATATCCATCCGTCCATTATCTGAATCCGCTTATCCTGAACAGGGTTGCAGGGGGGCTGGAGCCTATCCCAGCATACATTGGGCGAAAGGCAGGAATACACCCTGGACAGGTCGCCAGTCCATCGCAGGGCACACACACCATTCACTCACACACTCATACCTACGGGCAATTTAGACTCTCCAATCAGTCTAACCTGCATGTCTTTGGACTGTGGGAGGAAACCCACGCAGACACGGGAAGAACATGCAAACTCTGCACAGAGAGGCCCCGGCCGATGGGGATTCGAACCCAGGACCTCCTTGCTGTGAGGCGGCAGTGCTACCCACTGCGCCATCCGTGCCGCCAAATATATATATTATTATTTTAATTTTAATTTTAAACATAGTGCCTATGCAGAGCGCAGTCGTCCTCAGCTCACAAACACACACGATCGCTCAGCAACACACCGTCACCTGGCAGGGAGCAGGAGTGGGACTCCTGAAATCCGGTGCTGGAACCCAAATCCAGCCCTGGTTTTCCAATCCTCCCGGGTCATTAACTGAACGATTAACGCTGCTGACTGGCCAGACCGTAGTCACACCTGACCCCCAGGTAAAGGGAGGGTGGAACACCAGCAGGTGCCAGGTTTGAGGAGCTGGGCGTTACAGGGTGCTCATTCTGACACCAGGGATGAGGGAGCAGAGAGCGGAGATCCTAAAACAGGCCAACGGGACGGCGCGGGGCAGAGGCAGGCGGACACAAGACGCCGCGGGAGGAGGAGCGGAACGGAAGCCTGCCGATATCCACGGCAACGGGTTGATTTAGAAGGGAAGGAGGCCGGAGCTTTAATAGCGGAGGCCATTTTGTGCTCCGTTCTTTAATGAGTCAGAAATCTATATGTAGGGGCAGGGGCGGTAAATCAGTTTTGAGGCGATGCTCAAAACCGGCCACGCCGGAGTGTGTCTGTCTCAGGCCCTGAGTTACAGCCCCATCAGCCGGGGCCGATAATGAGATTGGCAGTTCACCTTTTGTTCCCGCAAACTTTTATTTTAAAGATTCAATTAATTTAGGCCCCTTTCACGTCTGACAAGCGGTGCTTTATGGCGTTTCTTTCACAGACGGCGCGACTGTAACGGTGATTAACACGGGAAGGCCATCAGCGGGGAATCGATAACAAGTGCAGGAAGCGGGGGGAACAAGCCAATTTCTGATGCCCATCAGTCACCCGCCGCCGTAACGACACGGCGGAGATCTAACGACGCCTCTCAAACACTTCATGTGCGGGAGAGCAGAAGGATAGAGCCGTTCCGCTTGTTGTATTAGCCGAACGCGCGGCAGGAGTGACTCATTTGTAAAAGACTGTCTGAGGGGGGCAAAGTCACCGACAGTGGTTCCCATGAGGTTACTCCACTTTATAAACCTTGTACGGTATTCAAGAGATCTCATTTCCGCACAACCGCTAAAGCAGTCGCCAGATAATAGACTTTAACAAGAGCAAATTAACTTTAAATGCATTGTTTTCGTATGTTTTAGGAGAGTTCGAGATGACTTTCAAGTGTTCGAGCTGCAGTCCACAAAGGCTTTTAGTCCCTTGCAAGATACTGACATACAGAATAATGCAGCCTGGCCTGCTAGATCTGCTCATATCGCTTTTAAAGTAGGGTGGGAGGTTCTATTCCTACAGGCCAGCATATCGCCATGAGGGGCAGCCTGTAGAGTAGTGGTTAAGGTAAATGACTGGGACCCGCAAGGTCGGTGGTTCGATCCCCGGTGTAGCCACAATAAGATCCACACAGCCGTTGGGCCCTTGAGCAAGGCCCGTAACCCTGCATTGCTCCAGGGGAGGATTGTCTCCTGCTTAGTCTAATCAACTGTACGTCGCTCTGGATAAATGCCATTAATGTGATAAAAAAGTTTTTAAAAAATACATGAGGAAAGGAGTACTACATACTATATGACAACCTTCACCTGGTGTTTCTACTCTGAACGGGCTGGGCTAGAACCGTTCTCCTTCACACGGTCTGATTGCGGGCTGGGCCAGAACCGTTCTCCTTCACACGGTCTGATTGATCCAATTCATTGATTTTTCAAAAATTAAAGTGCGACAGGATAGCAGATCTCAACTGATCTTAGAAAGCAATCAGAGACACCAGGGCCTTTCTGTGTGGAGATCGCGTGCTCTCCCCGTGTCTGCGTGGGTTACCTCCGGGTACTCCGGTTTCCTCCCACAGTCCCAAGACATGCAGACTACTCGGGGGGGGGGGGCATTAACAGGGCGTTGCTGCAAAAAAACATGTGTGCCCAGTCTTACTATCCAGTATAAATAAAGGTCAATAAAAACATCAAAGTGCCAGGCAAACACAATAGTCACAGGTCATAAGACTTGACTTTCTCTTCCAGAAAGCACAAGATATAAATCATGTGTCTGTTTTTTAAATAATGCAGCGCGCTGTTCAGCGGCAGCTCCCTGCGGTTCTGGGGAGTATTGGCGCTCCTGCGGCCCGGTTTCCCCCGCGATGACGTCACCGGTGCCGTGCCCCGTCTGCCCGCGGGTCAAACCAGGACAATCTGGGTCGGCCGGGCCCACGCAGGGCCCATTGTGTTCGGTTTCCACTTCCACCCCCCCACCCACGACCGGACAGCGCCGGAGGTCCAAGAACAACACCCGCCACGCGCGCAGTCACGCCCAGAACACGGCGGAGATCAGAGAGAGAGAGATCACACAAAACCAGATGAGGGTGAGGGAGAGTCACGCCATTGGGCCAGCTGGGGCGGCAGAGGGGGGGGGGGGGGGGGGCCGGTGACACTGTCCCGGGCCCAGGCACGAGATGGGGGGGGGGGGGCAGATACAAGGAGGAGCTATTTTTTATTATTTACTAAATATATCGGGGCAGTGGTGCAGTGGTTTGGGCATTGGGTTTTGGTTCCATGCAGCTGCCCACCTAGGACCGGAGGTGCGAGGCCTCCCAGTATGTCTTGACCCAGGCCTGAGAATTCCTAGCTGGGGCCCCGGGGCCCGGGGCCGGTCGAGGGGCCCGGTGCACTGAGCCCAAGGGCAGCTGCATTGGTGGAATGTTTTTACTTCGTTTTTCAGGAAAGGCTCTCACGAGGGCCTCCTTCGGTGTGCCCGGCCCACGATGCCGTTTGCTGGGCTGAGAGGGTTCCTCCGCCTGGGGGCCCCCGGGTCTCTCCTGCCCCCCCCCCAGATAAACACGTCCCCATGGGCAGCCCTCTGATTGGACCGGGGGTCAGGGCCTCCGGCGATTTCCCCTGCCCCATTCGTCACTGTCTGGGGTGGGGGGTGGGGGGGGGGGGGGGGCCTTGCTCAGACCATCATCGCTGACATCATTACCGCACCGTGTGCAGGGTTCTTCGTTCGCTCACTTAACGGCACTGTACCGCGGGCATCGCGTGGCTGACGACGACTCGGTCAGTGTCCACACAAAAGCCGCAAGGCTAACGACGATTTCCCTAAACCAGCGTTACTCAACTCCACGTCCTGCAGTGTCTGCAGCGCTACTCAACTCCACGTCCTGCAGTGCTACTCAACTCCACGTCCTGCAGTGCTACTGAACTCCACATCCTGCGGGCCACAGTGTCTGCACGCATTTCCTTCAACCGTGCGATACACCGCCTGATTTCACTACGTAGCTCATTATCTGAACCAAGCAGATAAAATAATTCGTGAAATCAGGTGGCGCACGGTCAAAGCAAATACCTGCAGACACTGCAGACACTGCAGGACGTGGAGTTGAGTAGCGCTGGCTTAAGCCTTGTGTGTGAATGAACCAGAATCATCTGAAGACAAAGGGCTCAGGTACCTGTACCAATATGTAGGTACCTGTGCTGCTACACAGTGGTACAGAGTGGTACACAGTGGTACAGAATGCTACACAGTGGTACACAGTGGTACAGAAGGGGTATACTCCCTTTTGGCTTAGTATAATTCCAATGGGCTGCATTACTACAAGCAGTTCATACAGCTATTTGCTCAACAGATTGAGTTAGTACCAAGTTACCATTCAGACAATGAGCAATAATGGGTTATCGTTCAGAATAATGTTACTGTTCAGAAAATGAGGAAATTACTAAATATAGTTTAAAATATACAGCAATTGCAACTATATTAAATGAGAATGGCTGTATACTGACACTAATCAACCCGTCACCCTGGGACACAGAATTCAGTTCTTATTCTTTATTGCAACATCGGGATAAGTTACGATCTTTGTTATGAATAAAATATGCAGCCTGCATGTATTATTGTAAATTCATAAGGACAAGCTAAACCAGAAAACAATAAATCACAGTGGAAGGTGGTGGATTTCAGGGACGGACTGTGCAGTTCTCCTGAAATATTAGCCTTTGGTCTGTCAGTCCTGTGGTGTGTGGTGAGACACAATAAGAGCACACACACACACACACACACACACACACACAGACACAGAGACACACATGCATGCACACACACAGACACACACACACAGAGACAGACACACACATACAGACTCACAGAGAAGAGATAGACACACACGCATGCACACACACAGACACACACATACAGACTCACAGAGACACACACGCATGCACACACAGACACACACACATACAGAGACAGACACACACATGCACACAAACATTAACTAAAGCTGCTGAATACTGTATCATTTAAAATTTTTAAAAGCTAAAGTGCACCTTCTGCATAATATTCTTTTGACAACAAGATGCTTCTGCTTTTCTAGAGAACGGTCTTCCAACACACGTGACACATAGACACATGAACACACACACACATACACACACACACACACATACATGCACACGCACACACACACACACACACACACACACAGCAGTGTTTCAGCTACAGCTCCCAGGAGCCTGCATTCTGTGTACCCCAGCAGTGACCTCCTGGGTTCATTACTACAGAAATCAGTTACAGCTTTCTCTGAGGTCATGGGGTCAAAGTTCAACCCTCTCACCCCCCCCTCTCTTGTCAATTAAAACCCACTCAGGTTCTTCGTCCAGCTCGAAATTTTTTATGGACCTGTTTTGTGTCGATCCGGAAGATGAAAAGAGGTTGCCTCACTTATACAAATCATTGTTTTCCAGTCATTACACACTAGGAGACGCGGTTTCAATTTCGCTTCAAAGCGGCGGCCATGACGGACACATGCAACATTATCTATAACTGATAACATATCTTTTTACTCTTTACCCCTTCCCCCTACATCTTTACACGTCTAGCATCTGTCTGCGCTCGGCTTCTGTTGCTCCCAGTGGGAAAGGGGCACGTCGCCTCTGCGCTCCTCCGCGAATCGATTTTCAGCGTGCAGAATCCAGTAATGCCGAAGTAGCAGTAACACGGCTAATAAAATAACACAGTTATACATGCAATATATAATAATATAACATACTCATATACACGGAATGGTTGTTGCACAGCTAGAGGTAACGTTAACATAGACACAGATATTAAGGCTCAGCGCACCGGGAGATAGCGCGATGAGGAAAACGGTGAAATGTGTATTTAGCGTATTTATACAGACGACGGGCAGAAGAGCGCCGCGAGTCCCTGAAGGTTAACCGTCTGGGGCGGCTGCTGTGACAGAGTGCCTCACACGTGCAAAAGAGAGGCTGGGCTGGAAACTCAAACCGTTATAAGAAAGTACAGCAGCTACAGTGCTGCAAAGTAATCATGTCGTGTCACTGAAGAACAAAGCAGTTAAAAGGCATAGTTCTATTTCTCGCGAGTACTGCACATGAAGTAGCGATTTAAAGTAGCCATTAACAAAAGGCATAATACTGCAATATATACAATAATTAATAATAATATGATAATTTTGTTCTTTAGCAAATGCTTTTATCCAAGGTGACTTACAGTTGGTAGACTAGACAGGGGACAATCCCCCCTAGAGTGTGGTTAAGGGCCTTGCGCAAGGGCCCAACAGTTCTGCAGATCTTATCATGGCTACTCTGGGGCTTGAACCACCAACCTTCCGGATCCCAGCCATGTACCAAGGCTACAGGCTGCCCCCCCTATTACAACTACAGTTGAACTGCAGTTATTGTTTGTGAGGGAATGCGCAACAGAACTCAGCCAATGTGTTCAGAAATTAAACACAGAAGAAGGCAGGGGCGGCAGTTTGACCAACCAGTTCACTTCAGGTCAGTGCATTCTGCCCCCCAACAAGTTTCCGCACCTCGGAAACAATTTTACTGCAATGCATTCTGGGTGTACACTTCAAGCACCTGTGGTCTTTACTGTGCCTCTGGTCCCAGGCATGGTGAGTACACAGGGAGTGATTTTGGGGGTCTCCCCTTGACCCCCCTCATCAACTACTTTAAAGACCCTAATCAAATGGCACCAGAGTGTGTCTTTGATTGGGGATCAAAGTGCACAGGCCCTCTGGACTCCATAATCAACCCGCGAACCAAGAACACTTCACACTGAGATTCCTAGTGCATTGGCATATTTGGATGAGCTCGCATTTCGCCAATTTCAGTTACATTCTGTAGCTTAAAATGTTTGCATTGAGTAGGCTAGACGCTTTTGCCTGTCGTGCCAACTCTTATGCGCCATTAAACCTCGCGCAAGTGCAAATTGCTACACAAATTAGTACTCTTAAAATTGTGATATACCTCACAATTCCTAACTTAATTGTGAACGAAATGTTCATTATGATAAAATACAATATCGCTTACAAAGGTTTTCCATTAAATAAATAAAATATAGCAATTTAAAAAGAAAATCAATATTTCTGTTTACTTTTACCTGTTACACTTTCGTACTCTGCAACCACGCGCCACTTTTTCGTGCTGAACGCCACCCGTTATCCCCGTTATGACGACGGTCGGAGGTACGGTCCAAAATGAGTGACGAATCTAACGCTCCCAATGCACAGACAGACACACGCACACACAAAAGCGATGAACGTACAAACACAAAATGAATTAACGGGCGTATTTTTTTTTATCAGTTGTGAAATAGAAGAACTCATCCTTGTGGATAACCAATTATGAACATATCACTGGTTGGGGTATTTCCCATTTTCAGAAGCACTCCACAGCTCAAACTGTTGCCTGTTCGGCAGGATGCTGTGCCACGTTACGCTACGGTGCATTTCGTTCAAAATCCAGTTCAGTGTCATTTTTGGTATGGGAGCCAGCAAATGGCTGTTTTTATCCAGATTTCACAAGTGCTTTAAGTAGGACAAGCGAGACTAATATAGTGCACTTCTAGGGACAGTATTCCCTAGCCTCTTACAGCCACAGTATATCGCAGAAAGGTCACTAGACTTTGTCTGGGGACGCGTTGGTAACCGTGCAATATGCTAAAGAGGCTAGTTTTTTGTGTACGCTAAAAAAAATTATGAGAAGGAAAACAACTGCCAAGCGAGTTCTCGACCGCGAACACGAAGATGAACGAGAAGAGGATCACATCGACGAATGCAAATCGCAAAGCGATGTCTTATGTGTACGTAGCTGGTATGATTTAGTATGCTTATATGCGATAACATGGCTGTGTGCTCTGTGTCAATTCTAATAGCTGTTGTAATTGTGGACGGGTGTTCGCACGTATGCATTAAATCACACCGACCGACTCTCGTTTACAGCATGGGCTGCAGAAAAGAAGAAAGCGTATATACTCCACAAAAGAGAGCGCAGAGGAGAATTCGCCACCAGCCGCTGGCTTCCTGAAGTTCAAAACGAGGGTTTGAGTTAATTATTATTGTTTTATTTTTGGAACAAAGTTAGTGTTCCTTTGTGGGGGTGTCTTGTTGATTGATTGCGCCCGCCCGTATGCCGTTGTTAAATAGCCTTCTACAAAAGTGAACACTTAGTTCCCACTAATTATACGCTGCTAGCAGGATTGTTGTTGTGGCAGAATATTGCTAAGAATACGCAACGTTCGTGTGTATGATGATGACGGTATTAAACGGAGAGGGCAGCCATGATTTATATGAGCGTTGCGGTGTAAAGTTCCGGAGAACAATGGGGTAAAGCACATTAAACAAGGCAATAATAAGCCGGTGGAGCTTCCTCTACAAAATAAAAACATAATTAGCTACAATACTAATAAAGAAATAACCAGTGACACATATCAGAAGTCTCTTACGCAAGATGCAAATATACCTGTCCAATTGCTATCCTTACTACTTCGGCTACTGTTTCCATACCACACGAATTCCACGCTCAACTTCGATGTGCCTGGAAAAGTTTAAGCGTTTCCCCCGTTCCCTTGTGGAATGAATTGTCCCAAATGAGCGCGCTGTTTGCACTATAAATCATTGGCTACGGTTTCTTTGGTTACGTGCATCTTGATTTCTCTTTGTAAGTATCTCTACCTGACACGGTTCATTGTGGTGAAACAACACATTCTTCCAAGTTTTCGTGTGGCATTCGATCTAATTTCTGTTTAAATGCCAAATAAGGGATTTATTGTGTTCGGTGTGTTGAATGCTCGAGTCCCTAAATACAGTAATTGGTCTGGAATGCCTTCCAAGGGAAAACATAGGCCTACACTGAAAGACATTAGTCCACGTTAAGCATCAGATTATTCCTTAACACATTCCCAAATGGGAAGAAACCACGGGATCAATATCAGAAGAGACAATATTTCAGTGTTACAACTGAACGTTGACCCAACATTGCTCATTGAATGATCCTTGGGTCAGCATTAGGACAATAACTTAAAGAAATTTAGGATCAACTCAAAGTGAATGTAAATGAGTTTCACACTTGGAAGGATCTACTGACTACATTCTGATGCTAAAACATTATTACATTAATGCCATTATCATTATCTTGCTTCAGAAACCTAAACAAAACTCGACACCAATAGCCAATAGGACGCCGTGACCTCACAGGAAGCCGTTTGTCTGTAACAAGAAGGAACACAGTTGGAATTGGGTTTACATCTTTATTGCGTTATCCTTGATAATTCTTAAGTGCAATCCTGTTATAAACACATTGTGTAATATGCCTTTAGGGAAATGTGTTGATTATGTTACATTTTAATTACCCAATAAATAAATCAATGCAAATTTTACTACCAGCTTCCAGCACTACTGAACCTTATGGTGACAGGGCGACATGGCTCAGGCAGTAAGAGCAGTCGTCTGGCAGTCGGGGGGTTGCCGGTTCGATCCCCCGCCTGGGCTGTGTTGAAGTGTCCCTGAGCAAGACACCTAACCCCCAAATTTTCCTGACGAGCTGGTCGGTGCCTTGCATGGCAGCCAATCGCCGTTGGTGTGTGTATTAATGGGTGAATGAGAAGCATCAATTGTACAGCGCTTTGGATAAATGCCAACCATTTACCATTTTACGGTAGGGGAGCAATATTGCAAATATGACAATCACTTAGACTCATAGGTTCCAGTCATAGATTAAGCTTAGTCCTGTACTAAAATGGTAAATGGTTGGAATTTATATAGCACCTTTATCCAAAGCCCTGTACAATTGATGCTTCTCATTCACCCATTCATACACACACTCACACACCAACGGCGATTGACTGCCATGCAAGGTGCCGACCAGCTCGTCAGGAGCATTTGGGGGTTAGGTGTCCTGCTCAGGGACACTTCGACACAGCCCGGGCGGGGGATCGAACCGGCAACCCTCCGACTGCCAGACAACTGCTCTTACTGCCTGTGTATGACGAATCTCCATTCTAGTCTCAGGCTAGGCTTCAACTGTGTCTATGAAGCAGGCCCATTATGTCAGGTCAAGTTGTAACTCTACCTGTTGCGCTCAATGTAAACAGTACACAGGTATTTTTTAGGTGCAGCATTACAGGGTAAACGTTTATTTAAAATAAATCACTGGAAAAAAAATAAAAACTTGCTCACAACTGTGCCACAAGGATAACACACCCTCTTCTGTTACCCACAGGCCTTTGGGCTCGAGGGCCCAGGTGTGGAGCACTTGGTCGATGGCGATTCTGCCCCCCAGGTAAGCCCCAGCATGGACGATATGTGAAGACCCACATTCTATAAATAAATGATTTTATCCAAAGCGACTTACAGTTGATTAGACTAAGCAGGGGACAATCCTCCCCCTGGGGCAATGCGGGGTTAAGGGCCTTGCTCAAGGGTCCAACAGCTGTGCGGATCTTATTGTGGCTACACCGGGGCTTGAACCACCGACCTTCCGGGTTCCAGTCATGTACCTCAGCCACTAGGCTACTGGCTGCGTTCTCCTGTGTCGCCGTGGTTACGTGTGACTGTCACGGCCTGTCGTTACAGGAAGTGGACTGTCTGCAGTTGCGCTCGAAGGCGGAGCTCGTTGCCATGGTGCTGTGTATGCAGAAGGAGATGGAGAGTCTCCGGGAACAGATTCGATGTCTCACAGGTGGGCAGCTCGCTTCAGTTTTGGGGTTGAGTTTGGGGGTTCTGTTTCAGGGTTGAGTTTAGGGGTTGAGTTTGGGGGTTGAGTTTGGGGGTTCTGTTTCAGGGTTGAGTTTGGGGGTTGAGTTTGGGGGTCGAGTTTCAGGGTTCAGTTTGGGGGTTCAGTTTAGGGGTTCAGTTTGGGGGTTCAGTTTCAGGGTTCAGTTTCAGGGTTCTGTTTCAGGGTTCAGTTTGGGGGTTCAGTTTCAGGGTTCAGTTTGGGGGTTCAGTTTCAGGGTTCATTTTGGGGGTTCAGTTTAGGGGTTCAGTTTAGGGGTTCAGTTTGGGGGTTCAGATTCAGCGGGTTGCTGCACTTCCTGACAGTGACTTCCCAGCCAGGGCACTTTTGAGTCAAGAGGCTCATATTCACCCCAGCGTGGCGGTGTCCAGTCTTATCTAAAATGGGCCAGTGTGTGGGTTATGGTGGTTTTCAGTTTAACCCAGCACTGCAAAACCGGATTCAACGGAATAACTCATCATGATTTTCAGTTGAGGCCTTGATGAGTAAAATCAGATGTCTAGGGTTGGGCTAAAACAAAAACCGGACCGGACCTTTTTGAATAAGATGGGGCACCCCTTCTGTTTGTGTTCTGGGTGTATTCATAGAGCTTTATGTCTGTACACCACCAGCTGTTTTTTTTTTTTTACTGATAGCGCTGATTCTTGTTTTCTTAGACAACCAATTTCTGATGGGGGGGGGGGTCATGGCCAAACGGGGATTCCGGAGTGAACCGCGCCCTTGCGTTTCAGGGACCGCTCTTGCATTTCAGGGACCGCTCTTGTTTCTGTTGTCCGTCGCAGCGTGCGGAAAGCTGGCCCGGACGCTGGAGGCCCTGGTCGAGAGGACCCGGCTGTGGACCGACGGCGACCGCGGGACTCCGTCTCCCAGCATGCACGGCGTGATGGTCGAGGACGACGACCTGCTGGCGGCGGTGCTGAATGGCCAGTGGGCGAAGGAGGAGGGGGGCTCCTCCCCAAACATCCAGCCGGAACTCCACAACGGCCCCCAGAAGAACGGGCAGCCCGTCTTCCAAGAGGTGCGTCCAGCCGTTCGGTGTGCAGAGTGCCGATAAGCCCTCCCAACCTCCAATCGGAGAGCAGCGCGCTCTAACGGCGATCGGTAAATCAATTAATCAATCGGGATTCATTCGGCGTAACCCATTTTTTGCAGTTGACTTGTCACAATGGGTCTAATTAGGTTTGACGAGCTCAGTCAGGACAAAAGACCCGGAGTTACAGGATGATTAAATGCTTTTATTGAACGGAACCATCTGGACGGCACCCTTTCAGAAGCCAGGTTTAGATGCGCGTGTCTCTGGAGAGAGCCGGGGAGCTCCAGAAAACCACCGTAAAGGCCTTACAAACGAGGCTTTGTGTTTCGGCTGTGTATGAGAGAATTGTGAACTCCTATATGGGTTTTATCACAGTCATATCCGTATTGGCCGGTACAAAATGAACTTATCGGTGTCGGGTGTAAATAAACTTGGTCTACGGTTATGGCTGATGCAGGGAGCCAGTATCAGGATTCATGTGCTGGGGGTGCAGCATTTGATGCACCTTAAACGCAGTTTTCAGTGAAATGGTCACGCTCAGATTCATCATTTTTACCAGCCAAACAGAAGCACAGCTACACAGAGGCTCATTAACTCCTGAGCCCTTTGAAGAGTAGGTTTTTTAAAATGTTTTAAAAAGAATCTTAGGCAGTGTCCTAAAACCCCATTGTTTTTAATGATAGTGAATGTTCAATCAGCCTGTTCAGGTAAGAACATTCCGGTCCTTTAGCCATTTCAGTCCCTAGCCCCGCCCAAAGTGACTCCACCCAAATCCCAAGGGGTTTTGGCTTCGGTTGAGAAATTTGGGAAGTCTGAGTAGGGTTTTAATAGGGGCTCAAAACAATAGTACAGCAGTCATTTTGATTGGTGGAAAAGGTATGGAGGATTTTACGGGAGCTACGCTTGACACTCTTGGGACTGAAAGTTAAGTTATTTAAAGTTATTTTAATAAAAATTAAACAAAAGTTGTATCTGGGCAGCAGCCGTGACCGGGCCGGGTTTGGTTCCTCAGTTCATCTCATCATTATATTATACGCGTCATATTCATACACTGTGAGAAGGATAAACAGTGTTGTGGTTTGAGGGTGTTCGTTGCTGCAGGTCCTCTCTTGACCGTTAGGAGTCCGAAATTACCTATTGTACCTTTAATACTATCAAAACAGGCAGCCTGTAGCGTAGTGGTTAGGGTACATGACTGGGACAACGCAAGGTCGGTGGTTCGATCCCCGGTGTAGCCACAATAAGATCCGCACAGCCGTTGGGCCCTTGAGCAAGGCCCTTAACCCTGCATTGCTCCAGGGGGAGGATTGTCTCCTGCTTAGTCTAATCAACTGTACATCGCTCTGGGTAAGAGCGTCTGCCAAATGCCATTAATGTAATGTAATGTAATGAAAAGGTTTTAAGGTCTCGAGGATTTTTACGGCAGTTACGCTTCAGCGCCCGGTACTGAAAGTTAAAGAGTCAGAAATAAAAAACATCAGAAGTTGCCTTCCGAACAGCAGCTGTGACCCCCCGGCCCTGTTTTGGCTCCTCAGTTCATCTCCCCGGAGCTGCTGGACCGCTGCAACACCGGCACCACGGCCCAGAAGCTGACCAACGACCTGCTGCGCGGCCTGTACGAGCGCGACTGCCTGGCCTCCCACTCCATCTCCGGCATCGTCTACAACAAGCGCGGCCAGCCCAAACCGGCCCTGCCCAGCGAGGAGGTGCAGGCCATCCTGAGTACGCCAACCGCCACCAACCGCCACCGCCGCTAACCGCTAACTACGCCGTGCCCCCCCCCCCGGTGACGCCCGGAAGGCAGCAGGTTGAGCTCCGCCCAAACCGCAGATTATGTGAACATACTTCTTCACAAGGCGGTTTTGTTTTGTTTTTTTCAAATGTATTTCGAACAGATCTATCTCCTGTCGATGTTACTGCGCTAGCTAGTGCGCTAATCTGGCGCTGTTACGTTTTCTCGTTGTAAAAGCTGCTGCCTTGCAGGCGTCTCTGAGGGAAGGAGAGTGCCTTGGGCTTTTAAAGACACGCTGAAACAGAAGTTAGAGGGTTGAGGGAGCTGTAGCCTATGGCTCTGGGGGGAAGAATACTGCGTGGAAGGATAGTGATTGGAGAGGAATGGAAAATTGACAGACTTTTGACATACACGCCCACTGGTACACAATGCCGTCAAAATGCCATGCCCGAATCAGCACACTTGCCTACTATTTAGTGCACAAGTTACGGAGAATTAGTATACAACTTGTATACTCAATAGTAGGCTATAAGCTGGTTGGGACACAGCCTAACTCTTCTGCCTGAAGAGTCTTGAACAGGGATCATCGAATCACGGCCCTTCAAGGCCTGCTGGCTTTCCATCCTCCCTTTACCTGGGAGTCAGGTGTGAAGACAGCCTGGCCCAATCAGCGTCACTTCAGTTCCTTCAGTTAATTACCTGGGAGAAAAGAAAAAAAAAACCAGGGCTGCATTTGGATTCAAGGGGCATGAGAGACTGACATGCTTTTATAACCCTCAGGTGTCAATTACTCTTATCGGTCTCTATTATGTATCCGTATTGGGCTTCACCACCCGAATATCCAGCAGCTGTAACGTCAGTCACCGGGGAATTTCCCCTGATGCCGTTTCACTCTCTACCACTGACGTTGTCCCTCTCCCTGCCGCGAAGGCCATTTCACTGTAATGTACCCTCCGTTTCCAGGACTGACACAGCCTCCCTTATTTGCGTTAACGCTGGCCCTGTCTCTTAACACACAGCACTGATCTCCTCTGCAGACCGCACACTGCCCTCCTGTTCAACGCCCACAGTGCCTCCATTCAGACTCTTAACGCATCTTCCTCACCAACACTGTTAAAATGGCTCCCTTTGTAACACTGGCGTTTTTTATCTCTGTCCTGCTCACTCTGTTTAACCCTCTTTAACATGGCAGTTTTGCCGATCGCTCAGAGACTCTGTACTATGAGTTGCTTTATAAAAGGCTGTTGAGTGATACAATGGCAAAACAAGTACTAATTAAACTAAATAAAGTGGTAATAAACTGGCAGGCACTGTTAGTTGTCTTGATAGCCTTCTGTGATTGGCTCCACAGGAGCAGAGCATGCAGCATTATCTCCTCTGATTGGTGCCATAGTAGCGGTACAGCAGTATTGACCTCTCTGATTGCTGCATTGCTCCTGTGCAGCCAGTATTGACTCCTCTGATTGGCTGCACAGAAGCGTCGCAGCAGTATTGACTCCTGTGATTGGCTCCGCAGGAGCGGTGCAGCAGTATTGACTCCTCTGATTGGCTCCAGAGGAGCGGTGCAGCAGTATTGACTCCTCTGATTGGCTCCAGAGGAGCGGTGCAGCAGTATTGACCCCTCTGATTGGCTCCAGAGGAGCGGTGCAGCAGTATTGACTCCTCTGATTGGCTCCAGAGGAGCGGTGCAGCAGTATTGACCCCTCTGATTGGCTCCACAGAAGCGTCGCAGCAGTATTGACTCCTCTGATTGGCCCCGCAGGAGCGGTGCAGCACTACTTCCCGGGGAAGACGGACGCGGAGATCAAGGGCTACATCCGGCAGAAGCTGCAGAACGAGGCCAAGCGGCTGAGGAAGAAGCCACACCTCCTGGCCAAGGCCGGGGAGGGCGCGCCGTCCAATGAGGCGGCCCCGTTGCCGCACAGGGGCGGAGCGTCGCTACGGCAACCCGCGCAGACCTCCGGCAGCGCCGTGGCGACGGGCCCGGCCCCCCCATTAGACCCCCCCTCTCGCCGCTGCGCGGACAGTCTCGCGGACGCCGTGAAGAGGTGAAGTCCGGTTTCACCGCCGCGGGAAACGCCAGGGTTTCAGTGACCCGACGGGTCCCGTTTCATCGAGCCAAGCTTCTGCTCAACTTAATGTAGATGATGAGCCCCCCCCCCTCCCCCCCCCCCCCCCCCCGGAACCTGTAACCCCTCCCTGCCCTATTTATCAGGAGTATCGTCTTTGAGAGATTTGTGTACTTTTGTCTGTTTTATGTGAAGTGAGAAATAAGGGTATGTGTGTGAGAGATGATTGTGTATTAGTCGCTGTGCGATGGGACCATTGCTTAAGCTGTTTTAAACATAACTCATTAGTTATTATGCTTTCATGGTCCCTAATGAACTAAACTTTGTGTTCCGTTTTTTGTACTGGATCCTGTTCTTACTAATTAAAATGGCAGTTTGGTTAAAGCGGTAGTTTTTCACTGAGCACCCCGACACTTCTTTCCCAAGGTTCAGTAGGACTGAGATTAATCTTTGCGGTTAAAATGAACAAACCTCCCAAAGCCCTAAGCCCCCGAATAGCATATGAGGTAAACAACCCCCTTGTGGGAGAAAAAACCCTCAAACAGTGGCAAGAAAAAAATCCCAGATGGGGAAAAAATCTTTCGGTTATAGGGGGCTGCCCATCCTTCGCTGGCCTATAGGTGACAGTTTGGGTACCTTTCTAGTTAAACTAGCAGGTAATGTATAAAGTCCACATGGATGGATGTAGAGTATGCAGTTCAGAGGGGAGGGGGGTGAATCTGCAGATTCCATACCCACATGGCTGGCTGTTTGAGTATCATATATTAATGAAGGATGGGTGTGTCTTTAGGGGTTCTTGTGGTGGATCTGACAGACGATTGGCTGAGTTTCGTCCAGGCTCAGTTCTCAGTGTGTGGAGATTCAGCCACCGTGGTTTTAGTAAATCCGTGTCTGCAGTTGTCAGCCCTCTGCAGAACTCACTGGTAAGAGACTCTGTGTGTGTGTGTGTGTGTGTGTGTGTGTATGCGCGTGTGTGTGTGTGTGTGTGTGTGTGTATGCGCGTGTGTGTGTATGCGCGTGTGTGTGTGTGTGTCTGTGTGTGTCTGTGTGTGTCTGTGTGTGTATGCGCATGTGTGTGTGTATGCGCGTGTGTGTATGCGTGCGTGTGTATGTGTGTGTGTGTGTGTGTATGCGCGTGTGTGTGTGTGTGTGTGTGTGCGCGTGTGTGTGTGTGTGTGTATATGCGTGCGTGTGTGTGTGTGTTTTTATGTGTGTGTGTGTGTGTGTGTGCGTGTGTGTGGTGAGTCTCCCAGACGGTGTGTGAAAACACCCCTCCTCTGACACTGCGCCCCACCCTTTGTTTACCGCGATCTTTCCCCCTCATGCCGCCACTCAAATTGAGCATGAGGAAGATGACTCCCTCCCCTCCCCTCCCTCCCCCCCACCCCTCCCTCTCCTCCCTCTCCTCCCTGACCCTTGACCCCGCAGGAATTCCGGCGGTAATTCCCGCATCTCGGCTTAATTACTCCCACTCTCCCCCGCCTCAGGAGGCAGCCGCCCGGAAAAGCTAATTATGTTTAATTTTTCGTGACATTATTTCTATTGTTTGTGATTTATGGAGCTTCCATCCTCGCAGCGGTGAAAGAGAGTAATAGCAGCAGTTGTCGGGGGGGGGGGGGGGGGGAGGGGGGATGTGATTGGCTGTCGCGTAGTGTGACTTGCACGGCTGGCTTTCAGCTCGATCTCAGAGAACGGGATTCTGGGATTCCTGCCGTCTCTCTCTAACGATTCTTCAGTTGCTCTCATAAACTTGTCGGAAAGTGTTTGTTGTGCTTTTATAATACACGCCTAGTATATGAAGTGGGCCCCTAAAGTTCCCCGTGTGTACTTCTGTGTGGGGGTGAGGGCTGAACAGCAGCA
Organism: Conger conger; assembly: GCF_963514075.1. Classification (NCBI taxonomy): domain Eukaryota; kingdom Metazoa; phylum Chordata; class Actinopteri; order Anguilliformes; family Congridae; genus Conger; species Conger conger. Next base: position 5,772,958 of record NC_083775.1, on the reverse strand, counting down.
GTGGGGGTGCGTTCACCAGAAAAGCCCAAATCGGCCTCACTGCAAAAGGGAATCATGATCTCACCAGAACCTGACTGTCCACAACCAATCGGTGGCCACTGTTCATCAATCGGTGGCCACTTACAACCAATCGGTGGCCACTTACAGCCAATCGGTAAGGCCCCCCCAAGCAGCGGCTCAGACTGGTCACCACCACCCACCGGCCCCCCTCTCCAGTGATCTGGTCCAGTGGAAATGTGCAGATATTAAAAAGATTTAATAGGACCTTAACATTCTGAACATTTTAGATTTGCTATAAAAAGCCTGAATGAACAGGATTTGCCTCTTGGACAGGACATGGAGTCAGTGGTAGATGGGTGATTTGAAAGGTTTTTTTCTTTTTTTTATTGCAGTCACCATTTCAGCCAGGGTCCACCATCTACACATTTATAAAAATGCATTCTGGGATGGGTAGATCCATAACAGCTGGCTTTCCGACTGCCCTTTAAAAGTAAACGGACAAATCTGTGAGTGTCAACAACTTTCCAACTCGATATCTTGATAGACATCGACTGTATATGATAATAATATACATAATATAATAATGGCACCGATTAAAATGTTTCACTATGAAGTAGGCATGCAAATTAAAAAAACAACGTTGTCTCGATCAATATCACAGGAATGCCAATATAATAATAATAATCATGAAAATACAAGCTTTCCCAAGCTCAAAGCGCTGTAGAGTACAAAAATTGACAAAAATACAAAACACAACAGAAAATAGCAAGAGTGAAAACAAGAGCGAGCGATAAAACAATGTTTACGAAGCAGAAGGGAGGAGAATAACCCCCGATGACCAGAGAAAAAACACGCTGTGTGTGAGGACCACAGAAAGGACACGCTGTGTGTGATGACCACAGAAAGAACACGTTGTGTGTGATGACCTGTATCATCAGCTTTCCGAAAAAGATGCAGACGGAAATGAGCTGATGCTAAATCTGCTACAAAACAGTGGCAACATTCATGTTTAATATTGTACATGGTCCCTTGCAAATAAAGAAATAAAATTTAAAAAAAACCTTCCCCTCCTTGATCATAGATCCTGAGCTCAAGACTAGCCTGCTCATATATTGGGTTTATAAAAAGAGGACGGAAGCAGGCGCTTCTTATACACACACTGTGAGGCTCTTCAGATCCAATTGGACCCCCCTCCACTGGATACTTTAATACAGAACATCTCAAATTGCACATGTGGAGACCGGAGAGGGACCCAGAGAGGATGCTGGGAGCCTCCCGCTGTATTACATCACACTCCGCAGCCCCGTCCAATCCCGCCCCAGTAGTGACATATAATTTAATTTCTCATGGATTTAATATCAGGATATTGGACAGAAGTAATATGACTTGGTAATACTGCGAGTGCCCACCGATGTATTAATAAAAGGCATTCTGGCCTCGTCACACGAGCGAGAGAAGGCTGAAATGTTGGTGCTAAAACGTGTGACTGTGGAACGCGTGCAACCTGGTCATATTCTTTTGTTTCCTGATGTCTGGGACCACATCCCACAGGGTGCCGACGATGTGTGGTCTCAGGTCGTTAATGAAGGCGTGGAAGCTGCTGTGGGGATGTTGCGTTGTATTGTGCGAACGCGGAGATGTTGTTGGTCTGTGTGTTGTATCTTGCGAACGTGGGGATGTTGTGGCCCTGCTGTGTGGTTTGTTTTGTGTGAATGCAGGGATGTTGTTGCTCTGCTGTGTGTTGTATTGTATGAACGCTGGGATGTTGTTGACCTGCTGTGTGTTGTATTGTGTGAACGCTGGGATGTTGTTGCCCTGCTGTGTGTTGTGTGAACGCTGGGATGTTGTTGCCCTGCTGTGTGTCGTATTGTGTGAACATGGGGATGTTGTTGCCCTGCTGTGTGTTGTATTGTGTGAACGCGGGGATGTTGTTGCCCTGCTGTGTGTTGTGTTGTGTGAACGTGGGGATGTTGTCGCCCTGCTGTGTGTTGTGTTGTGTGAATGCTGGGATGTTGTTGCCCTGCTGTGTGTTGTATTGTGTGGACGTGGGAATGTTGTTTCCCTGCTGTGTTTTGTATTGTGTGAACATGGGGATGTTGTCGCCCTGCTGTGTGTCGTATTGTGTGAACATGGGGATGTTGTTGCCCTGCTGTGTGTTGTATTGTGTGAACGCTGGGATGTTGTTGCCCTGCTGTGTGTTGTATTGTGTGAATGCTGGGATGTTGTTGCCCTGCTGTGTGTTGTGTTGTGTGAACGCGGGGATGTTGTCGCCCTGCTGTGTGTTGTGTTGTGTGAACGCGGGCAGTTTGCCTGAAGGCTTAGAGCAGCTGCTCCCGGACGGAGGCCGTATATCATTCGGTTACAGCGGCACAGTCAATCTCCGGACAAGAGTGAGGGGAGCATTTTATTTGTTCTTTGGGCCGTTAAAAGGGACAGCAGAAAAATGACGACCATGTTTGGTCAGCAATAATTTTCTGCCCTGATTAGAGGTCATTCTCTAATAGGAGACCAACGCAAACATGGAGGCAGGGCTGCCTTACTGGCTGTGTGTGTGTGTGTGTGTGACTGTGTGTGTGTGTGTGTGTGTGTGTGTGACTGTGTGTGTGTGTGTGTGTGTGTGTGTGACTGTGTGTGTGTGTGTGTGTGTGTGTGTGACTGTGTGTGTGTGTGTGTGTGTGTGTGTGTGTGTGTGTGACTGTGTATTTATGCGTGTATATGTGTGTGAGAGAGATTGTGTGTGTGTGTGCGTGTGTGTGTGTGTATATGTGTGTGTTTGTGTGCATGTGTTTGTATATGTGTGAGTGTGTGTGTGTGTGTGTTAGTCCAGTGAATTTAACCCCCTCTTGGGGCAGCCCGATGAGGGTGATGCAATCCTTCCCGTATGTTGGTAGTCGTGGCGATGGAGGTGACTGACAGCCAGGGCTCTGACAGCAGGGGCTCAGGTCCAGTTGCCTTGGCAACCCCCGGGCCCCGCAGCCTGTGCTGCGCTGGGCTCGTGTAGCCGAACACCTGCCCGACGTGGCTCCATGGGGAACGCAGGCGGAGCAGATGAGGGCTTTCAAAATTGAGCATGGGGGGTGTGGGGGGTGTGGGGGTGGGGGGGGCATATTAGAGCAGCTGGCCAATGGGAGGAGGGGGATGTATTCATTAAGGAGGAAGAGCCTGCTACACGGCTGATTTGATTAATTTTCAGACCTCCATCTTGTCAGTGTGTTTTTGTCCTGGGATGGGGGAACAAAGCGCACGGGGGTGGCCTTCCACGGGAGATCCTCTGCCTGCTTTCCATCTCCCCCCGACCTGCCAGCCCTGATTGATCGCCCAGACAGTGATTGGACAGATTCTCTGCCTATCGCAAACATTATCTGACAGATGATGAGAGAGAGAGAGAGAGAGAGAGAGGGAGGGAGAGATAGAGAGAGAGAGAGGGAGGGGTATACAGAGAGAGAAAGGGAGAGATAGAGAGAGAAGGAGGGGGAGAGGGAGAGAGGAGGGGAGTGAGAGAGAGATACAGAGAGATAGAGAGAGAGGAGGGATATAGAGAGAGAGAGGGAGAGAGAAGGAGAAATTGAGCGAGGAGCAAACGGGAGGCTTGAAAGATATTTATTTGTTTCTCCACCACTCACATTTGACTTTAATTCTGTTTCCTTCTTTCATCATTTCATAATTCACCACAAATTCACCACAGGTCCTCTTACTGATATAGCACAATGCACACCTAATCTGCTCACCGTGATCCTTACTGGTGCATCCTGGGTAAATTACCAGGTCACCATGGATACTGGTACTGTCTGCTGCCTGTGATGACCCAGGAAGCACTTTCTGCTTAGGGTCATTCTCTCAGGTGGGATGTGGGACTGTTCTAATGTTCAGGAGAAATGTTTGCGCCTCAGTCTCCCAACATTGCTCAAAAGCAGGTCAAAGATGGCACAGATTCAGGGCACACTTCAAAACATGAACTACAAACCTTAGCATTTCATTATTCATGAGGTGTTTATCATTTTTCTGTCTTGCTGGGTTGGGTCACGCTATGGCCTCAATTTTGTTCAAAATCACTATAGATCTCAGAATGACAGTCGGTAATTCCTTCTTCTGTGGTGCTTGTAGTAATGTCTCTAAACATTACTGTGGGGTCACACAAAAATCAATGGGAATAGGATAATCATTTTAAGCCGTTTCTCAATTCCGAACGGATCATAGAAGTCCCTGACCCTGTACAGCTCTGTGTGTCTGCCTCCTAGGTCCCCTGTTTCAGGGGAGCTCCATCTCTGCACCCCAGGATTTCAGGGGGAACCCCGTTCGCAAAGAAGAACAAGCGCAACCCCACCGTAACAGCCGTTCAGCTCACCGAGACGCGTGATGTGCCGTTTGCACACAGTCGCCCAGCATGACTGTGTGTACAGACGCAGTGTCACAGTGTGGGGAGCGTGTCTGGAGAGCGCGAGGCATCGGGCTGTTGAAGGAGAGCCTCGTATTGCATTACTCAGTTTTTGGGACTCGTGGAGAGAGGGGCTCGGATGAAGCAGGGGCCCTTAATTTCGGTACGTCCCACTCACTGCTGCCCCCCCCCCCCACCCCCCCACCCCACTCACCCGCTCAGCGGGGCAAATGTATCAGCAAATTGAATCGGTTCTGCTCTGCAAATCAAATTTACAAGGGGAGGGACCGCCATTACCGGACTATAAGGGCTTCCATGTTTTATATTTCGGGCGAAAAATTGATTTTTGTAGCTGCCATCAGCCGAGCTTTCTCACTCTCTTATCACTCGCCCCCCCCCCCGCCCCCACCCACCCACGCCCTAATCCTCTCTACTCTTCTAATACCAATGCAGACTGCACATTCAAAATACGAGCAAGTCTCACAAAAATGGGCTTGGAAACACATTCACAGCGTCCTGCGGGTTAGCGTTAGCGTTAGCATTAGCGTTAGCATTAGCGGTAGCTGACTTTGTTTCACATTTTCAGAGCAGCGTGTCGTGGGCCACTGTGTGCAGGGTAACAATGTGCAGGATAGCGGGGTCTCAAAAAAAAGAATCAATAAATCATCTCTCTCCCCAGGCCTCTCTGAGACGCGTTGTAACAGCGACGGCGTGACGGGGCGTGCCCTCAGCTTACCGGTGAAATACGAGCGGAGGCGAATGCTGCCACAACTCAACGGGGAAACAAGGGGCCTGGATGACACGCGGTATATTTGACTACACGCGTGAAATGGACGTCTACTGTAAGCCAAAGTATAAATATGATAATCACAGTTTCACTGTTTTTAGCTCTCTTGTTATACACGTTCAGAAAAGGAATTTGGGCCAGCACAGCAAGGTAATCTCTCTCTCACTCTCACTCGTTCTGTGTTCTTTTGAATTCAATTTCAGTTACCTTTATTATTTATATTATCGCTTGGCAAACAGACTGTAGAAAATACATAAAAGGGCAATATAGTATGACACAGTTGAAGAATATATCACATTACATTACATGAATGGCATTTGGCAGACGCTCTTATCCCGAGCGACGTACAGTTGATTAGACTAAGCAGGAGACAATCTTCCACTGGAGCAATGCAGGGTTAAGGGCCTTGCTCAAGATCTTGCTCCGATCTTATTGTGGCTACACCGGGGATCGAACCACCGGCCTTGTGGGTCCCAGTCATTTACCTTAACCACTACGCTGCAGGCCGCCCATATCATGCAATATCAAAAATATATAAAACATGTATAACCATTTATATTATCTATAGTGTTCTTTATCCCTCTCTCTCCTTCTGACCCTTATCTCTCTCTCTCTCTCGCTCTCTCTATCTCTCCTGGCCCCTCCCTCTCTCTCCCTCTCTCTTCCTCCCACCCATCTGTCTCTCCCTCCTATCAACCCTCGATCTCACTTGCACCCTCCCCCTCTGTGCCTCTCTCTTCTACCAATCATCTATCTCTCCCGGTCCCTCCCTCTCTCTCTCTCTCTCTCTCTCTCCAACCCTTGATCTCGCTCTTGGGCACTCTACCCCTTTCTCTCTCTCCCTCTATCTCTTCTAGTCCCTCCCTTTATCTCTCCTGGTGCCTCTCTCTCTCTCTCTCTCTCTCTCTCTCCATAATTGCCCTGCAGCACCCCCAGTCCCTGATGCCCCTGCCGGGGCAGTAAAGGGTCATTTCAGCAGGCCAGAGGAGTGTGCTCCAGCCTCCACCCCCCCCCCCTCCCCGGGCACAAAGGCCCCTTTCTTCTCTCCACGGGGAGGGGGGGGGGGACCCCACAATGCCCTGGGGCCCCAGGCCCCTGTGGTGTAATTAAGCGGGTCCTGAGTGAGATTGATGGGGGTCAGGCACCCCCCTTTGCCCCCGGGGCGCCCCGGGTGGAACCCAAATACAGCTGGACCTCTGCAGCTGCACCCTGCAACACTCCCTTCTTTATCTCTCCCTCTCTCCCTCCCTCCCTCTCTCCCTCTCCCTCTCTCTTTCTTCCTTCTCTCCGCGGCTCTCTCAGCAGATTTATCGCACGGAGGGCTCCAGCGTTCCCCCCCCCCCCCCCCCCGCGATAAGTCAAAGCTAAGTGAACGGTGATGATGTCCAGGCCAGGCCCGGCCGGCCGGCCGCAAGCAGACGCAGACGGAAAGAAAGGAGGAACGGGAGGAGAGAGGACAGAGGACAGAGGACAGGGCGGGGAAACGTACGGCAACAAGGCCACGCAGAGCGCTACAGCACCGTGGCAGAACAGCGCTGACACTCGTTCGCTGACCACATTAGCGAGTACAGCAGTGTGTCTCCAACCACTGAGACTTCCTACACAGCGTCTTTCTGTATATGCTATATATGCTTCAAATGGCATTTGTCCACAAAACCCAACCGTTCTTTAAATTGCGCCAATGCATGTTTTGCATGGTATACGCATGATATACTCAATTTAGATCATTTAAGTGTGAGAAATGCGTCATACCGTTCCTGTTACATTCTTACTACCTCCTTAGTATCTCAAAAGGGTATGAAAGAGGTCAGCATACTAGAATCTACAGATACATACGTGCAAAACGTGGCATCGTAGTGATTTCATTGTCAAAAATGATTTTTTGAAAACAGCAGAAATTTATATGTACCTTCAATATTATTAACGTTTTGCAAAAGCAAGTTTCAAAAGCCTTTATCGGCTGAAATGTGTACGGATCGTCCACGATCTGAAGTGACCGGTGAATGAGCTCATCTACGGACTGCTCTCGATGTTCCCAGCATGTTCAAACACCACTAACTCCACATGCGGTGCCTGTGAATAGTGTTTACTCATCTCATTTAAGTAAAGCACGGGAAAACGATAGCAGACCTGTAAAATAAGGCGAGTGAACGAAATATTCCGACAGTGATTAATATATATATATTTTTTAAAGTTGCGTGGTGGGTGTTTAGACCCGAGTGTTTTAATTGATGCCAGGCCTCAGGTGGTGTGCCCTGGAAAGTGTACACTCCTCTGCTCATTATAGGGGAATTTAGGCCAGGAAGTAAAGATAGCTGGGGTCTCAATTCAGGGCTAATTTACTTGGCTAGCTATAATAGCACCACCTTTGTGTCATATTTAAAATATATATTTTACATTTGTTATGTATCTGACACTTTTATCCAAAGCGACTTGAATTTGATTACACTAAGCAGGAGACAATCCCCCCTGGTGCAATGTGGGGTTAAGGGCCTTGGCTCAAGGGCCCAACAGCTGTGCGGATCTTATCATGACTACACCGGGGCCTGAACCACCAACCTTCCAGGTCCCAGTCACGTACCTTAGCCACGAGGCTACAGGCTGTCCCTGACATGAGAACAGAGAAAGGAAGGTACAATGATGGTTTGAGTATTTACTGACTGTGCCAGAATGATCCTTTCAATAAAGATCAGCAAGCTGTCAATATGTACCTCAGCGAGGTCAGCGTGAAGATTGATTGAGAGCCTAAGCGTTTGTACTCGCGTTTGTTTGAGGGGGTGGTAGGGGCGGTGGGGGGGGGGGGGTCACATTTGGGATCAGACCATGACGGTTATGGGGGCGTGCATCTCTGAAGCAGTGGTGGCTTCTCCGGGTAGGCATGGAAGGCAAAATATATTTTAACTCCGAATGAAAATTCATAAGGTAAATAGAAATATAAACATGAGAGAAAATTGGTCATTATTGTGCATCATACTTTATTTTAAATTGTGACAGAAGCATAGCATCTATCGGGCGAAAAAAGGGAAATAGCGTGAATTTGCTCCTCGGAGGCGAATGCAAATGCATGGTGCTACTCTCCTTCCCTCAGTGACGCTTGGAAGCCAGCAGGTTCAGCTCAGCCAACCGCAGGTTATGTGCACATACTACTTCGCAGGCAGATTTTCTTCAATTCCTTTTCCATGAAATCTGTCTGTATGTTCCTGAGCGCGCTAGCTTGTTCAACCTGTTAGCGATGAGTTTTCTAGCTGCTGCCTTCCAGACTTCACTGAGGGAAGGAAAGTACCATGGGCAGCTTTTTTAGCTCTTGTGTCTACTCTCTTCTCTCTCTCTTTCTTTTGCCGATTCAAATACGGAACTGTATATAT